>NC_045792.1:40342620-40642214 GCF_009873245.2 Balaenoptera musculus
CCTTCCAGAAATAAGCTATCATTCTTCCCACCCCCTATTCCAATATGCACTTGTTAAGCACATTCTAAGTACAGACAAGACATGGCTATCTAGACTCACCTAAATCCAATATTATGAATTATGTTCAGTGTACCTTCAAGCCAATTTTCAATAAACACAAATCACTTAATAAGAAATTAAGAGCATTACACATTTCTCATGCTCCCATGCATTCAGCATTAATGAGATTTTGTTTGTTAAGCTCACAGAACGACAAAGTGTCTAAAAGACAGACACGGCCTTTTCCAATTTCCATTCATTCAAGAAATAGTTATTGAACATTTTTTGTAATATGACATTCCCAAGACACACACCTGTTCAAATGCCGATTTTACTGGCCTGCCCCTCAAGTAATGCTTTAGTGCAGTGTAACTGAAAAAAAAAAAAGATACTTGGAATTTTACAAGACTTGCTTTTAATTTATTCTATTACTAACTGCCAGGTAACTCTGTGCATTCATTTATACACACAAGCTTTACTATATGCCAGACACTGTAAATTCGGCCCTTAAAGCAGGATTCTCTTGCCCACAATGGTCAGAACTGGGTAAGCAATACCCCTGGGAAACTCTGCGTCTTCGTACCCACTGGAATGGTACATTGATTGTAATTTAGTGTAACAAGAGTTACAGCAAAGGTGTTTACAAATAATTCAATTTTTAAATATAAATTTAAAAGGCTTCAAATTTTCTCATAATAACAACATTCTTACATATGCATTCTATGCTTTCCTGAGAAGAAAAGACTCGGTACTGAGATGTGCTCCCCACTCCCAGTAAATCTGACCTTTGACTGTGAACATCTATCCAACGTGCATGTGTATGTACCCTTAGGTTAATAATTCCTCTATCAGAACCTCCTGGAAAACAAAGTGGTGCTACTAAAAGGTAACAAATATTTGGATGTACCCAACATGCCTTCTTGGTGTCTTCACCACACTGGCTGAGAACTTATTGGAAAGATCCACAGCTTTGACAGACCAGCCAATCAAGAACCTGGGTGTACATGCCCGGAGGGTCTTTCGTTCAACTAGAAAATGAGGACCTCGAATGAATATACTACAGTCGTCCTTCAGTATCCATGGAGGATTGGCTCCAGGGTCCCCCTTGGGAACCAAAATCCACGGATGCTCAAATCTCTTATATAAAATGGCATAGTATTTGCATATAACCTACACACCATCCTCCCAAATACTTTAAATCATCTCTAGATTACTTATAATACCTAATACAATGTAAATACTATGTAAATAATTATAAATTCAATGTAAATGCTACATAAATAGTTGCTAGCATGGCAAAATCAAATTTTGCTTTTTGAAACCACTTGGAATTTTTTTTTAATATTTTCGATCTGTGGTTGGTTGAATCCACAGACACAAAACCCGTGGATATAGAGGGCCAATTGTATATCCCACCAGTACCAGTATCATAAGAAGTCCTAATATCTCAGGGATATTTTTCAATGTTTGGTCTTAGATGTTCCACTGTGAAAGGCAATAATATACTATTCAAGTTAAACATCAACAAATATGGTCATTCAGTTTTAAATATTAAACACTGGTAAGATCCAGCAGTAATAAGAATGGGGGAGGGAATTCCCTGATGGCCCAGTGGTTAAGAATCCACCTGCCAATGCAGGGGACACGGGTTCAATCCCTGATCCAGGAAGATCCCACATGCTGTGGAGCAAGTAAGCCCATGCGCCACAACTACTGAGTCTGTGCTCTAGAGCCCACGTGCCACAACTACTGAGCCCACGCTCCTACAGCGCGTGCTCTGCAACGAGAAGCCACCGCAATGAGAAACCCGCGCACCAGGACGAAGAGTAGCCCCCGCTCGCTGCAACTAGAGAAAGCCCGTGTGCAGTCACGGGGACCCAACGCAGCCAAAAACAAAAAATAATAATAATTTTTAAAAAAATTAAAAAAAAAAAAAAAGAATGGGGGATCAAAGATTTATGTTATTTCACTGAGCCCAGGGAATGATGGTCTATAGGAAGGAAGAGACACCAACAAAGGTAAGTTCATTACAAGATGGAATTAGGTGCCATGACAGTAACACAAACTGTGGTGGGCAACCGCGTGTAGAAATATCAGCAAACAAAGGATGTTGCAGCTATCAGCCACTACAGCTGCCCCCAAAGGTGAGCCTTGAGGGAACTCAGGATGGAAGGAGAATGCCTGCCATCAGGCCATCAGACACTGCAGCCACTCCCCCATGGTGCACCCTGAGAAAACTCAGGATGAGAAAGCACAGGATACTGGCCCCAGAGAGCTGAGGTAGCAGATCAAAGGAATGATTTCAGTGAGCCCAGACTCTTGCATCTTCCTCTACGTAGAAAAGCGTTAAATTCCTTTACTTGGGATGTCTGGTTTTCTTTTATTAACAGTAATCTTGTGACGTTCCTACTACCTGGTCTTTGTTGCAAACACTCCTCTATATCCTGGCTCTTGCCTTGCCTCTTCAGAGCAGTGCCTCAGAACTATCTAAGATGCTGTGTCCTGGGCTTACGTCCTCACTTTCGTCCACCAACTAAAACAACTCTCAACTTTTAGGTTGTGCACTTCTTTCAGTCGCCATCACAAAGGAGCGGATATCATCAGAGGTGTAATTCTGGGTTGCACTGGGCTGGCCCTACTGACATTCCCATCCTCTCTTAACTCCAGGCGTGTCTTCCCCATTTAGCTTCCCCTCTGATGCTTCTCTTCAAAGCAGTGCAGAGGGAGAAGGACAAACTAACTTTCAGTTCATTACATATTTAAAAGAAAATATATTTTCCATAGGTCTACACTCTTGCTTCTTTTTAAGAAAGCTGATATACAAACAATTGAAAGTTGAAAAACAGATAAATTAAGGAGAAACAAAATATTCTTTACTTTATAAAAGAATGTGCCACAGGATCTGCTTAAATAGTGAGCTTTCCCTAATTGAATGCAGTTAAAATGTGATTTGCTTGGAAAAATGGAACTGACACTCACATTTAAAAACATATCTATTGTATAAGAGCAATCTAGGCTTATTCACTTTGATTATTATAATAACCACTGATGAGCTACATTGTATGAAAGTGGCAAATCTTATAAAAATACCTGTATTTCCCTCTCTCTCTTTGGAGAGGAAGTATAATATATTATTAATCCTACCTACTTAACAGAAATAGAGAGAGTATAAATTGAACAGGCTGTGTGTACTGCTGAATACAACTTGGGAATAAAGTCATTAATGCAAATAATTACACATACAAAATCTGCACTTCCAAAGTAAAAGAAGATTATCTAATGATTGGATAATTCAAGGAGATCTAGGAAATTGATTTGGCAAGGTAGTATGTTTTTGTCTTACGTTTCCCAATCAATTGCCTAGACTGCATAATTTCCTCACTGTAATCATTGTCTTCTGAATATAAATGGAAGGCATATTGTCCCCTTGTTAATGCAGGCACTTCCAAGTAGATGATGTCACTTCATCTCAGTAAAAAAGATGCTGGTGCCATCTTTCTGACTTTGGGTCCCACAGGCATTTTGTCCTTTTTCTGGGCCTATCTAGGTAAACAAGAGCCAATTGACAAAGCTAACTTTTGAAGGGTCAGACACCACATTTGTTTAATATGCTCCATGCAAAATCAGTACAAGGTAATAAGAGCACTCAATACATTTTTGCCAACAATGACACACCGATTTGAAGAACCCAGCACAGGCCCTCAGAAAGGCTAACAATGTAATGTGTACTTAGTTCTCCCAGACTGTGAATGATCTGCTATGTCTACAGGAAAGATGAAATGCCAGATTACATTGAACTGCTGCTAGTTAGAGAACATACCTATGAAGACAAGGAATTAAGAAATCGTGTAAAACTAGCTGTTCACATTAATACCAGTGCAGGAGGCAGCTAAAAACTGTAATCAGGTAGTGACAAATCCTCAAGGATTAGGTGAACTGTGTTTCTCCCTCTTCCTCACTTGTTCTCAACATTCCCAAGTTATTTCTTTATTAATTACAGTATTTTCAAGGCTTTATAACCATCAAATGCAGTTCAAAAAGAAATACATCCCACAACAAGGATATTTAAAAAAGAAAAGAATTTCCCAGTCTCCTGTATGACTGGGAACTTTTCCATAGCCACAATCTGGAGTAAAAAGGATTGATACCACTAACTGATCAACAATAAAACTGAAAAGGACGCAGAGAAATGTGGATTTCAGTATCAGATAAATATAATATAGAGGGTGAAACATGCCATGAGAAAGAGACCTTCTGTCAATAAATCCAAGTCCTGGTTCACTAATTAAACCATGGAATACAGCATCTGAATATGTAGACACCAGACTTCAGCATTTCTTAATTATATTCAATTCCAGGCATATTTTTCCATTTAATTGACATTCTGAAATGCCTTTACAGTCCTATCAGATAGGTACCAAATTCTCAAGGGAGATTACTACACACTTTTGAATTCTGGTTCATCTGACTGAAATGGTTATTATGAAACCTTTTTTGAAATGTAGGAAAGATTCACATTTTCTCCCTAAATCCAGCAACGCTAAAGTCGCCTGCATTTGGCCTACTTTCGTGTGTGCATTTCTTTACTGTGAGGCTCTCTACAGCCAGGCCAATCTGATGAAACCGCAGCTACACACCCCAGCCTGGCACAGGTCCACGCCACATGTATCACACAGTGCATTTCTCAACCAATCACGGCACCAACGGCCATCATTTAGCCACTACTTAGAGCCAAACAGAGACCACACCACATGTTTCACACAATGCATTTCTCAACCAATCACGGCACCAACAGCCATCATTTAGCCACTACTTAGAGCCAAACAGAGAATTTCAAACCAGTCTTAAGAACAGACTTCAGATGCCCAAAATATTAATCACATACTCAGATGTTTAAAAATCAGCAAAACGTCATTTGTAACAGATGCTCTAGGTTGCAAAAAAGACCAAGCTACCCCTTCTCCCAAGATATAGTCTCCTTCTGCTTTTGAAGAGAACACACACACTCACTGTTTATCTGATAGAAAAAAAATGATATTTATACTGTCATTAAGCACATTTGTCACTAGATTTAATCTGTATTATCTGGCATGCTTTCAGATGTTTATGAGTGTTAAGTAATGTTCAATGATATTGATATTTAGAAGCACTAATAATTTGGAGTTTATTTCAAAATGTGAAATGTAATAGCCGCTCCAGTGTGCTCATTTTTTTTTTTTTTTTTTTTTTCAGTGTGCTCACTTTTTAACCTTCTCTGGTTCGGTAAAGGCTATAATTTTTATCAGATCGTTGGGAATTTAATTTACTTGAAGTCCTAAAGTTACAATTAAACTTCCGGTTAACCTTTCCTATCTGTGCCTCAGTCAACAGCTAGGCTTGTCTCTGACATCTCAGAAAAGAAAAGAAATAAAGAAAAACTGAAACAATATTTGCAACTGCTTTGCAAAGTGCAAGTTTCAGCAACTCATGCGGAACATCCAAGTTTTACCGTTCTGGCCTTTTCACCCACATTCTGAAAGCTAGCATTACTAGGCTTACCATTTACTTGACATTTTTTTTGAACGTTAAAAAGCCAGCAACAGACCTGAATGCTGAATTCCTAAATGACAGAACACCTCAAAGTTCTCTGTGCTAAAGCTAATTCTGAGATTACTAACTAGGCGTCAGAGGAAAATGGAACTAAGAAGACGCCAATTACATCAGTATATGGGAATGAAGTTTCTTCCTAACATGTGCCAGAAGCATGCCTGCCAAATTTCACAGATCCCTTCACCTCCAACATTAAACAGTGCTGTGATTTTTTTTCCTTAAGTGTACACATCTTGAGGCACAACTAGACTGTAAGCTTCTTGAAGACCTGATTCATTTTTTTGTGCAATGCATTTCTTGTAATCCCTACAAATAAAAAGAAAAGTGGGCATATATTGATGGATTACATTGAATTCATTCCCCAAATTCAGAATTACATTAAAAAAAAAAAAAAAAAGACTCCAGATAGAGCAAGAATCCAATGTGAAAAAGGACGGAATTTCTGTTCCTGAAGATGTTTGAAACTTTCCAAATATCATTTACCAGCTCCTAGACAGCACCATGATTACTAGCTGGAGAAGGCACCATGGCAAACTAGAGTCAAACAGGCTAAATCCACATTAGGCAACAGAAAGGACGTTAAGCACCGGCAAAACTGAGAACCAAAAAAAACACAGGAGGATGGAAGCCGTGAACCTTCCCAGCCACCTCCGTCAGGGCCAGTCCAGCTTAACTTCAACACAGTACAGAGTCCCAGGGGTTACATTCACAGCAGGAGAATGCAGAGCACGCGTTTTTGATTTCCATTCAAATTCCCCGGGGTCTGGGAGCTTCGGACAGGAGTGAAGTCTAACTCCCAGATGGAGGCACAGCCTTTGTAGCAGTGGTCCTTGGCCTTGGCTCCCCCATGAAATACCCTGGGAGGCTTTAAAAAATACTGATGCCTGGGTCCTACCTCCAGAGAGTCTGATTTCAATGGTCTGGATGCAACTTGTGAGTCAGCTGTTTTAAAAGCCTTTGGGTGATTCCAAAAGTGCAGTCAAGGTCGAGGACTCCTCCTTTAGGATCATTTTGGGGAGCTTTGGGTGGTGTGAGAAGCCTCCCAGAGTTCCCTGTTGAATAATAATAGGTAGTGCCATAAAGGGTCCATTAAATTTTATGCGAAAGAGCAAAAATGAATGACTCTTTAAAGAATCAGTAGTTGCCTCCCTAAAAGGCAACTTATTTGCACCCATACTTTTTAAATACTACCAACAGGAAAAAAAACTTAAAAAACCCAGAATTAGTGATGGAACCACAAGGAAGCCAGAGTGTGTGAATACGTAGCGGAGGAAACGGGGGCAGGCAGGTGCACCTGCATGCAGGCTCCCAGACACACTTAAAACACCTAAAAGTTCCTCTTTGAAGCTGGGGGTGGGGAGATGGGGAACCACAAAAGCATAATGGAGAAAAGGGCCTGAATAAATTCTGGTGTCTTACCAAAATACTGAATAACATTCCAACAGCCTATTTGGCCTGTTCCGTGAGTGTGTTCTTCCAAAAAGGAGCACTGTCCTAAAGAAATGAAAGAATTGATTAATTTTGTACTGTCTTGCTTACATTACAGTTTAACTAAGAATTATGAAATTGGATTATATTCACTTTTATACTCCCCCCTAAAAGTTTGCTCCAGCTCATATTATTCTCTCCCTCCTCCTCCAGGACCCTGCTCAGTGACACTCTTTTGTCGATTAACAAATATGTCCATGTGTTGATTTCTAGTTTGCACACCTGGGTATCCTCCCATCTTCCCAACAACACAGAAAGCATACAGAAGCAAAGGATACATTTTACTTTGACAAGGGGCATATCTGAATCCTGCCTAGGGTCATAAACGTTACTGACAAGAAATTTAAGTGAAATAAATTTCTTCAAGAGATAAAAGAAAAAAAAAATAGGTTGAAAAAAAGTAAAGCTTTTTTTTTAAAAGGAAAAAAAAATAACCAAAATGACTTCAAATTCAGTGTGACTTAACAGAATAAAAATAAAAGGATGAATTTAAGACACACAAGGGCAAGAATTAATTAAACAAATTTCCTTTATCAAATAGAGGTTGTAATCCACAATCCTGGAACCCTGGAAGATCAGAAAGGTGAAATACGAAAATTTGCTCAAGGATTCCTCTCAGAGTCCCATGTATAACTTTTCTCTCCAGGCAAGGCAATACTCTCATAAAGCATTTTCTAAAGAAGGGCAATCTCACAACCCTCCCCCAACCTCCTCCCAGGCCTCCACATTCATACATATCTATCCAGCAAAGGAAGTAACACACTTTGATTATATAAAGAATTTGCTCATTAAGTTTTGAAATCTGTTCTCTATTTTCTGCAACCACCATCATGCCAGGAAATCCATTCTCAAATTTTCATCCCTTCTACTTTAATACAAAAATACCTCAATCCTAGAACTGGCGAAAATTAAGACTAACCAGGGAGTGCCATTCCAATCCAGAACTGCTAGAATGGTCATTTGTCACTGTTGCATGAAACTGATAGCCTATTTTGGTAGACCAGAAACTGGCTCGAAGCCACCAGACAAGTGTCAAATACGTTCTCAATAAATTCAATCTGTGGCATTAAACTGAGCCTTTTTGTTTTTATTTCTTTAAGGAAAGGTAAGCTTTCCTAAAGTTATTCTTGGAAAGAAAGTTGGGGAAAGGAAGCAGTGTAAACAAAGAAAGAAAAAAGCTTATTAAAGAAGTAGATTACTCTTCAATTGACAGAAAAATCAGTAAGTTTGAGAAGCCTGTAGAATAAAATTGAGCAAAACACAGAAAAGAAATGTACCATCAGGGTCTTCACAGAGGAAGTCACCTAAGCCACAAATATTTATTTAGTGTCTATTAGGCAGTAGGCATGGTATCCTCAAAGGACAGACTATAAAAACAGACCCAACCCTCACAGTGGGGTAGAAAGAAGCTCATAAAGACATATTCAACAATTAGAGATTGAAACGTATTTCAGAAAACCGTATCAATAAGCAAAGCAATCTACACTGGGGTTGTGTTTCTTCCTTTAATTTTTTAAGACCCTGCACATCTGTGGAAATCAGGGGCTCTCTTATCTTCAGGAAGGAATTTGGCAGCAGACATGTCCTCCCCACTAGGTCTGTCAGATCTCTTTTAGATTATCATTCCTTCCTGGTGTTTGTCACAATCAGCAAAGACAACAGCTTATCAATAGTCCTTCCCCAGCAATCAAAGGAAATCAATCCAAATGTATGGTCCCACCTGATCCCATCAGACGATCCTCACTCAGTGCTCTTGCAGAAGGAGAGAACCTAGGAATGCCTCACACTTCAAGTAACCAAACGTCACCAATATTATCCTTTCCCTCTTGCTCAGCAGGAAAAAGTCAACCTACCAGTCAACCGGACAGAAGTGGGGTGTCAAGGAAAGCCACACCCAACTCCACAAACAGGAAAATAAAGCCACCATGGTCCTCTTTGCCTCAGGAGCTATTAATAAAGCATAACAACACAAGAGCCACTCCTCAGACCAGCTGCTAATGACTAAATATCCTCTCCTCACTGGTAACTGCCTACTTCTACTTAACATAATTCATTAGCCAGATGACAGTGGGTCATTCTGCAGCATATGAAGAAAGCAAGGCTGATAACATAACCTGACACATCAAAAATGTGTCATCAAAGTTATGTCATCAAAAGATTCTTCTGTGAGCAGCGTGAAGGAGCCATTGCTTTACAAAAAGCTGTGAGCTGGTAAAATAACCATATAGCATACAGGTCAGTGGGGAGCCACTCTGTTTATGGCTATTCATTTCATTTTTGAGTAGCTCAGCACAACTGTAATTGCTAGTTAACAGATAGACTGGGTCCTGAGTATTTTTTTTTAAAAATCCCCAAAATGACTCTGCCAGGAACCAGAACAAATACATTTGAAACAAAGGGGAGGGGGGCTTGATAGCCAGTCACTGATCAACAAACACTGGCTGTGAAAATCCTGCAGCTCCAAGACACGGAGCCAGCCCAGCAGCTGACCGATTTCTGATCTCTGAGCCAGCTGCCTTTCATGTGAAGGTCTCTGTGTGGCTCTGATATGAAGACATTATAACTGGACAGTTCTGGGAACTTTCTCATCCCAGCTCACTGTGCACAGAAACTGGCCCCACCACCATTCATGGTCCAAGTTCCAAAAAAGGCAACAACAAGGATTCACGATTAAATATCCGCATACCGCTTAATTCTAAGAGACAACTTTTCTCCTCGTAAAACGTTAAATACCCTTCCCCCACTCCACCCTATGAGAAAAAAAAAGCACATCAAAGCGCTAAAGTTATTATGCATTTTTTTGTCTTTGTCTCTTGGCGCCCTGGTTTTCTTGGCTGTCCTTTATTCTCTCACTGCTCAACTGCTCCAATTTAGGAATACGAACTCAAAAAAAAAAAGCGCAGTTGGCTCAGGGCAGTTTCCAGGATTCTGCAGAATCTCAGTCTCTCCATCTCTCTCCCTCCTTCTCTCTCTTCCATCCCCTCCCTTCCTTTCCTTCTCAGATTCAAATCTCCACGTCACAAACCAGAACATCATTCAGGCTTTCGATAAACGTTAAGAGAAGTTGCGTGCCTGCCGGTGGAAGCGAAATCCCGGCTCTCTTTGATTGACACTGAGAAGGGAGCACCTCAGTTCTCGATTCCTAGATGGCGGGCTTCCCCATTCCACCACCTGGACTTGCCGCCTGGATGGGGGCAAAGTCGTCTACAGTCCTTCTGGTCGGTTCTCAGTCTTTCTGCATGTATTTTAACCCAGCCCGGGAGGAATCAGAGAATCTAATCCTAGCAACAAAGCCGGGAGCACAAATCCACCGTGATGAACTGGTCGGCCCGCTCCCCCGCCCCCGGCCTCCCACCGCCCCTGACTTGCCTTTAAAAAGACAGGCGTTGGGGCCAGAAAATTAAAACGTCCGAGGCGAGGAGGAGAAAAGCGGCGGAATACAAGTGGCCAGAGCGGTTTGGGTTTCGTGGTTTGTTTACGTGTCTCTTTTTTAAACACCAAGGACCCACAAATGTGAACCTAAGCTAGTCCAGCCCCCCCGTGGGAGCGTCGCACAGCCCTAGGCGCTGCCCAGACAACTCGCCCCCCGCCCCTCCCGCGTCTGGCTGGGGCCAGGGTGAATGGGGGAGGTTCGCGCGGGTTTGTCTGACACTTGTAAATGGAAGTGGGATCCAACTTGGAAAACAAACGCGCCGGAGTCTGGGGGCGGGGAGGAGCGGGAGACCGGGGGAGAGGAGGAGAAAAGACTCTTCAAGCAGCAGCGCGCTCCGCGCTTCCCTCCCTGCCTCCCACCGCGGCTGCTGCAGGTTCGCCCCAACCAGAAGCAGGAGTCCCGCTCGGCGCGCGGTGGCGGTGAGACAGAGCCCGGGGCCGAGGAAGGTTGAACCGGCCAGACGCCGCGAGCCCAGGCCACCGAGCGGCCACGCTCCAGGCCGCAGGCGCCTCTCCCTCCCGGGGGCCTCTCCAACCCGCCCCGCCCCCCCCCCACGGTGACCTCGCCAGGTCCCTGCAGGCTCCCTCCCTCTTCATATCCTTTCTGGGATCCCCTTCCACTGCCAGGTTTACCCCATTATCACGCGGAGCTGCAGCCGCTGGATGCCACCACCATCACCACACACACACATCCCAGGAGCGCCCTCCTCTCCTCTTGTCGCAGGCTACCCAAGAGGCTCCCTTAGTTCACAGCCAACCTCCCGCCACCCCCGCATCCTTGCCCCCTGCTCGCCCCCGCCCACGCGAGCCGAGCAGGGAAAAGCGAACAATGAAAGTTGCTTTCCGCGAAGCCTAATCGCGGTCAATGTTTAACAGTCTCGGAAAGCACACGCGACGGAAGTCAGCAGGAGAGTGGAGGGAGGAGTACGGACCACAGTGCTGCTAAAAATACCCGGGCCCGCCACCTCGCGCAAGCCGGGGGGCCAGATGCACTTTAGCTCAGCGACCCCCACTGGCGGAATACTGGTGCTCAGCGCGCCGCGCGAAGACTGCCCCGACCACCTCGGCTGCCTCCCCGCCCGCGCGCCTCAAACCCCCGCCCGGACCTCGCACCCACACTGGTCCCCACAGGGGAGTCTACCCGGCACCGCCCAGGAGGGGGCCCTGAGAGTGGAGCTGGCGCGCCCTCGCGTTCGCCCCCACCCCCCAACCCAGGGAGGGCCGCAACGCACCCCCAGGACACTGAAACCCGCGCGGCTTTCTTTTCAAAGACAAGCAACCTTCACGCACGCCCGCCAAAATCCGTGCACTCCCAAGGCACTCCGTTTCCCTCTCCTTGTCAAGATAGCAGGGAAAGTCCCACCTCCCCGCCACTCCGTAAAGGACTGTCGCCCTAGTCTGAGAGCCGCTGCCATTCAGCACATCTCACCCTGCCCATGACCCCCGCAAACCGGAGTCAAGCATGGAGTGGACCCGCAGAATGTCTAGTAACCCTTTCCCCTCCCTGGCCAAAGTGGAGTCTGGGCTCCCTGCCCCACCCGGCGCCTCGCCAAACGACGACCCAACTTGAGCCTCGGGGTCCCTCAAGTGCATCCATTGGCATCTGAACGTCCCCACAGCGCCCGACAGGCAACGGCTACCAAGCAGGTTCGCCGCCTGGACCCTCTCATCCACCTGCAGCGGGCGGCCGGGGCTCGTGGCGGGGGGGGAGGGGGGAGGGGGATGGGTGCACTGAGCTGCAAGCCCCCTCGTGTCCCCTCTCCGAATCCTCAGCCCCAAACTTAACCAACTCTCCATGCCAACCTCCCGGCTACCGCCACGAGATCTAGTCTCCTTCCCCTCCTTGCAGCAGCAAAGACTGCTCAGAGCTGTGCTGAGGCAGGAACTTTACAAGGTGAAAAGTTTCCCCCACGCGCTCCGCCGGCTCTCGCCTACCCGAGCCCACCTCGCAGCCAGTTTGCACCCGGCAGCTGGAGCTGTGCTGCGGAAGGCGCGCTCCAGCCGGTGCACTGGCCAGCCAAATAATCACGTTAAAAATGCCCACGCACCCTTGCCTCCGCCGGCAATCCTCCGCTACACCAGGCGCTTCCCCCGCTGTTCTTCCTCTCCCGGCGCTCGTGCCCGGGGCGAGCCGGCCACCCGGCCGTTGCCGCCGCAGTGCCTGTAGCGCGCTAGCGGGGACTGGAGCCACGAGCAGAGGCGCTCAGCGCTCGGGACGCCGCCGCCGGGGCTCGCAGGCGGAGGAGCGGAGCTGGGAGGAGGAGAACGGCAGCGGGAGGAGGGGGACGGTGGCGCGAGATCCCAATCCGCAGCCCAGATCACAGCGCAGCCTGCCGGGAGGAGCGCCGGCTCTCGTGTGTGCTCCGAGCTGCCGCCGCCGCCGCTACTGCTCGGCGCCTGGCTGCTCCCAGCTCCCCATCACAGCCGACGCCGACGCACGGCCAAGCCCCTCTCTCTCATCTCCCCCTCTCCCTTTTCTGTCGCTGTCTCCTCCTCCCAAACCGCGAGCGCAAAGGGCGAGGGGGAGAGAAGCACCGGCGTCTGGGATGACTAGCGATCTCGGAGCGCCGCGCTGGGGAGAGGGGGCGGGTGGAAAGGGGGGTGATGGGGGAGGCGCGGCGAGCTGGAGGGCGCTCCGGGCGCCGGGCCTGGAAGCTGGACTAATTTTAGAGCTCGAGTCTTCCCCCACCGGGTCCCTGGGGCTCCAGGATAACACCAACGTTCCTTGGTGGCGCGGGCGGAACGTGGTGCAGGCTTAAGAGAACTCACCCACACCGCTCTCAGTCTCATCCCTACCACAGCCCCGCGCAGAGGTCCAGCACGTGTTATTCTCGGAGGACAGATGAGGAAACTGAGGCACATGGAGATTAAAATGGCTAATCTCAGATCCCGAGGTTACTTTGTAGCTTGAAGATGAAACCATCCAAAGGGACTTTTGATTTTATTACGTGCTTCCCAGAAAGGGTTCCTGCTGCTTTCCCACACACTTCTGGATCGTGGGGTCATCTAATTCCCCTGTGGAGAAGGAGAGAGTATTAAACTAAAAGGGTAACCATGGCGCATTTTCTTCCCTCCTTCCCTGCCCCCAGATCGTTTTAAACATTTTTTTGTCGAAATGGAGGAGAGGTACTTCTAAATGGAATGAGTGATTGATCTGGGGCTTGATGATTTGCAACTACAACCTGTCTGTCCGCCTGTTCCAGTAACTTGTGCGCCCCCATCCCTCCTACGCTTCCCAGACCACACCCCGACTCCACCCCCGACGCACACTCTGCTGCGGCGGAGCCTACACTCGTCCCGCTCTCCGTGTATCCTCGCACTTCCGCCTTTCTTCCCCTCAGAACCGAGAAGCGTCTTAACACCCCCCCACCCCCGTCCCCCATCCCCACTCTCCACACACAGCAACGCACATCTGTCCTTTTAGCAGGCACACGAGCTGGCGCGTTGCCCCGGATGCTCTCTCCCAGGCGGTTTGTCCCCAACTCTACCGTTGGCACCAGGGGAGAGGTGAGCTAGGCCTGCAGATCTCTTCTCCAAAAGAAATCCTTACTTTTTTTGAACCATGAAATTCTCCTTGGGGAATGAGGTAGGGGTGGCTACCGGGGGCTTTGTGCTCAGTCACTAGAGCGAGTCCTTTAAAGAGCCAACTGAGTCTACCTTTCTGTCCTTAACAGTTCTCAGCCTGGGGCCGCTGCCCTGCCGCAGCTACACAATGGCCCCGCCGCTCCCCACAGGTGGAAGGTTCCCCTTGAAAGCCTCCAGCAACCTGGCTGCTTTGACTGCCCCATAAAGCACAGGCATGCATTCTCTGGTCACTCTGCCCTGAGAGTTTAATGTGAATACTAAAGGCCAGTGACAGCTCCCCATACATCAGCTAATTTGGAGGTAATCAGCATGATGTTACCTAGGGCTTCACTGTCACAGAAGGCCAGAAGATGGGACTGGAAGTGAGGGAAAGCACCGACAGGGCTAGGAAGACTTTCCTGTCCTCCAAAATGTTATCATTTGAATAATTTAAATCTGATTTTATTTTTATTTCAGTAGCTTTCTAAGGCACTGGAAAGTTTATTATGGGGTGTGTGTGTGTGTGTGTGTGTGTGTGTGTATAACCCTGGCAGGGCATTTTGCTTGTGACCAACAGAATTCAGCTAACTGTGCATCAAAGGTTGTAAGGAATCTATATTTCCCCACCCAGGGAAGTGCTGAAAAGAGCTGGCTCCCCGAAACCAGGCGCTTTGGGTAGAGTCAGCGAGTGGTTGTTTGGCCACTAGGATGCTCAAGGAAAGAGTGCTGGCAAGGAGACGGCATCTTCCACCTTCCGCCTGGGAAGACTGCCAGGTGAGTGTAGGTGTCGTTGCTGCTACAGCTGCACTGCTCCTGGATTTCAGCTCCTCCGAATGTTCTCTTACGCCTCGGAGGCACCTTACAGATAAGTACAGAAATCTGTCTAAATTTCAGCCTCCCCTATCCCTAGGCAGTACATAGATAATAAAGTAAACAGTCTTTACTCCCTTGGCAGACATAAGCCATTACAGCAGGGGGTGAGAGACTTCCTACAAGAATGATTAGGTGGTTTATCTAGTGGGACACCCCTCTGGTCATTTAAGATTTGCATAGTACTTAATACTCATTCTCAGAAGGCCATTTTATTTCTTTAAAAAGTGCCTACTGTGTGCTAGTACTGTAGTAGGCTCAGTGTGGATAACATAGTAAGCTTTATGACAGCAGGGAGTCATGTGAGTTTCTATTTCTACCCCCAGTTCCCTACACAGGTCTAATAACACTCCATGAATATCAGTAAATACCCAATAAATATTCAAAGAATGAACAGAAAATGAAAGCTTGAGAATCTTCCATTAAACCCAATGAATATGATACATAGGACATTCCTTATAGGAAAGTAGGCCAAAAAATGAAAAACTGAGAAGCTGAATCGAATAATAACATAATTTGATTAAAATAATAGTAAAATAATGTCACTTGCTATATCACCCTCCCATGTAGCACCTCCTATCCTCTGGGCCTGTCTCTTTCAGCCACTGCAGGAGCCAAGTTCTAAATGGGCTCCAACTGGCTTCACACAGGTCCAATCTGACAGTGTCTCACCCGAGGCCTCTCTTACATCTCTCGTCCCACCCAGAGGCTTGTTGGTTGAAGTTTTGGTTTAGACGAAAGCCCAGAAAGAAGGGTGACAGCTTAAACACCCTGTGGTAAATCTTTGACCACTGGGAGTCCATGGATATCTGTTCCCTTTTCCATCCTCCAACAAAGGGTCCTGAAATTGTGTTCCATAGAGCTCCTCGGGTGGTCTTCCTAAGGAGCCAGTCAACTGAAGCGGTGGCCAGCTTGATAACACATGCTCGTACTGGCTCTCCATCCTTAGCTGGGTCCCTCCCTCTGTCCCTCACATGCTCCCTAGGGTCACACTCCCCAGTAAAGTACTTTCAGTAAGTCTTTGTTATCAGTCTCTACTTTCTGGCAATGCCAAGCAAACACCCACCATCAATTCTAAATATTTACATTAAGGAGCAAATGATTTTTCAAAATGTGCTATAGCATACACACACACACACACACACACACACACACACACACTGGCTCCTCTTTGTGATCAATTATATCCCACCCGGATCTGTTCCTATTAATCCCATTGACTGTGTTTCTGTGCTCAGAAAAGCAATGATCAGAGAGGAACTTGTCTAGTATGACATTTGAGGCAGGGCCTACCTCAATGTTAGCCTTCCATAAACATTCCAGAACGGTTTCCTTTAAAGAATTTGTTACCACAATGGACAATTGAGAAAAGTGCTGGAATTTCCTCCCTGGAAGTATTTAATCAAAGGATAGGTGTTTATCAACTTGGGATAGGAGTGGACCTGTCAAGAAACTGTGGTATTAGGATGTTTTGGAAACAGATAAAGTCAAGTTATATCATGGCAGGGAGTCGGTTTAGGGTGGTGGTGAAGTGAGCAGGCCCTGGAGGGAGACAGAATGACAGAATTCTCACTTTCCACCTTCGAGTTGTATTATCCTGGATAAATTACCTAATTTCCCTAGATTTTAGTTCCTTCATATGTAATATAGGACCTGTATAATGATAAGTATATTGTAAGAATAAATGAGATAATTCATAAAAGCATGTGCTCAACATACAATAAGCACCCAACAAATTTTAACTATTACTATTCTTTTAGATACAAATCTTTAGGCAACTATTTTATATTATCTGAGCTTAAAGTCAGTGCTAGCAGCCGGAACGAAGTTCAGACTTACTACTATCCTTTCCATGCTAAAATTCTGTGATTCTCAGCCATTAAAGGCCAAACTTTTATTCAAATACAGCAAAATGATGTTCCAGATATTCAATATCATGCAACCCATAAAATGTATATATTCAAGATATAAGGGGATCACTTGTGGATGGGAACATGTATTTATACCATTTTTTGCTCTTCATTAATAAATAAACCTCCTTAGATTTCAGATTCACCTTTTGCAAGATTATTATATATAATATTAGTATATATTATATTATAATTAACAACATGTCATTTACTACATATATGACTATAATTATAATTCACATATCTTCATAGAAAAATGTTTCCTCATTTGACTCTGTGTATTATAAAACATCAAAGAATATAGAAGAGGGACTTCCCTGGTGGTGCAGTGGTTAAGAATCCGCCTGCCAATGCAGGGGACACGGGTTCGAGCCCTGGTCCGGGAAGATCCCACATGCCTCGGAGCTATTAAGCCTGTGTGCCGCAACTACTGAGCCTGTGCTCTAGAGTCCACGAGCCACAGCTACTGAGCCCACGTGCCACAACTACTGAAACCCGAGCACCTAGAGCCCGTGCTCTGCAACAAGAGATGCCACTGCAAGGAGAAGCCTGCGCACTGCAACAAAGAGTAGCCCCCGCTCGCTGCAACTAAAGAAAGCCTGCACACAGCAACAAAGACCCAACGCAGGCAAAAATTTTTAAAAATTAAAAAAATTTTTTTTAAAAAGGAGATTATAATAGGGACTTCCCTGGCAGTCCAGTGGTTAGGACTCCACTTTCTCACTGTGGAGGGCCCAAGTTCAATCCCTGGTCGGGGAAACAAGATCCCACAAGCTGTGCAGCACAGCCAAAAAAAAAAAAAGAATATAGAAGAGACTTTGGATATACTTTATGTTTTTTGGGTCACAGACCTCTTTGTTTAAACTTACAGAACACCGTCTTAAAAATACACATATACACACATACACATTCTGCATTCTATTTCAGTAGTTTCTGAGTCCCTCTAAAGTCCCTCCACAGAACCCAGATTAAGGAAAATGTTGCACATGAAAAAATTTAGTCCAAAACTCACGTTCTGTTTCTTCAAGTTTTTAGTTACTTTAGTTGCTTTTTCAAACCTCCTGTAAGGAATACATAGTATCTCAGGAGTTATAGGCACAAACTGTACCTGTAATGAACTTGGATTATTCCAAACTCTTAAGAACTTACTCTTAAGATAAACACGTATAGCCAAGGCCTCCTGTGTTGGGGGACCCACTATGCAACTAGAAATTCTCTGAATTAACTTCCACTTAGACTATAAAGCTTAGTAAAAAGATAAGGAATTAAAATATGCTAATTTGGAGTTTACAAACTCCAGATGAAAACTCAATAGTTACTAAATTAAAACAAGAGTAACTGCAGGATTTTTTTAGAATTTAGACCAAAAGAGATCTTGTTACAGAGGAATATTGTATCACTGACGTTTTTAGAGTTGCAGGTATATAGTAATACTAAAGAGCAGACTGACTTCTATTTTTAAATTTTCTTTTAAAATTCTCTACATACAGATAGCGCTTCTATCCAATCCAATGCCTGCACACTGGTCAGAACTCTCCTACTGCCCCACCTTTTGTACACAAGCCTCTGATGATTCTTGCAGGGGTCCTTCTTTGCCACTGAACTGTCCTAAAGCTGATCAATCCCAGTCTCCCTTATTTTGAAACAACAACCAAAGAAAACTTGGACAGACCTAACCGCTTGGCTTTCACCAAACAAATTGTATTACCAACTGTCCTTATCCTTGGGGAAATTTCTTTTTATATGTCTGTCTTTGGCTACAACTCTCCCCTCTTTGGCTACACAGAGACTAATAATAAACATAATATCAGACACTCATTTTTAACGCATCTGCAATTCTATATTCTTTAGACCATTCCTCTTTTTCTTTTTTAGTCATTCAAACAATACTTTCAAGCAGCTACATACTTGGCTCTCTGCTAAGTGCTGAGGATATAATGGTTAGCAAAAACTGATATCTGCCCTCTTGGATCTTTGGGCCAGTGGAGAAGTCACTATTTATCAAGTGATTATATAAAGAAATGTAACAGTAAGAAGGACTACAAATGAATGCTTCAAGTTGTTTGTTTAAAGATCACTACCACCCCATCCTTCTTTTTTTAAAAATTAAAGTTCAACACTAACCATGGCTAATAAGCAAACAGGATATTTAGGGTTACACCTGATATGTGTTTTGACATAATACTATAAATGATAAATGTCATCAAATACTAAGGTATTAATAGTTTCAGGATCCCACTTCATCATCTTCACCAAAAGTTTTCATCTACCCTATTGACCTTTACCTAAACCTTCTTTTCTTCAAGTATCTTGAGGTGAAATTTTAGTTTTTTATTCAAAATCACTGCTTTTAAAATTATTCATAAAGTATTGATATTTATTGTCTGCCCCTATATTTCAATACAATAGATAAGTTGTATTATAAATAAAACATGCTTATGTGGGCTAATCTAGTCAGACCACAATTTATAACATATTTCTGTGGGAAAAACATTCCAGGTTTAAAACAACTGGCTTACAAACTTTGGGAACACAGCTTATTTGTAAATTAAGACGTTCCTTTACCAATCAAAGGGAAAGTTGCTATGTAACATAAAATTGAGGTCACCGTTTATTATAAGTTCCATAAAATCTTAGACTGGAAAAGAGTTGGAAAAGTAGTTAGAATTTATCTCCCTGTCTTTTAATTTGCCTAAGCATCTTAGCTACTTATTGCTTCAGGCTTTAGTGCATCTCCAAAAAAAATAGTCCGGGCACAGAACAAAGACTTTTGTCTACTTGCTAAAAGGAAGAAGTACGTGATCTTCTACCTTATTCATTGACTAATCCAAAAAAGGAATGTTAAAAAAATCCATCTAAACTCAGGAGCCCCCGAACCAAAGAAAAGGAAAAAGCCTTTCCAAGAGGTTGGTGAACAAATTATAGCAATTGATTTTATTACATGATCTTAATTGAATCAGCAAAATATTATTAAAAATAAATGTTGGTATATTGCCTTAAATTAAGGAACATAAACCCCTTTTCATTTTGAATTCATGAAAAGGTCTACTTACCCTTATTTTTGGAATACTTTAGCTCAAACATTAATACCTATTTCATTTCACCAGGCCAAATGTTAGCCATGAATGTCAGCATAATTTTTCAGAAGTGAACTGCATCAAACTATTTGCATAACAAAAACATCACTGTGAACCAGCACCTGGCTGCTTGTGGCTGTTGTCAAAGAATGCTGGAAGAACATCATCTATTTTTGTACCTGATAACTTTGTTCATCCAAAAATAACTACTTGCCAAATACAGTTGATTTTCAGTAAAGTGAAAAAAAAAAAAAACCCTACTGATTATGAGGAAGTAGCAGGTTCAAGGAGTTGATCGTAGGATTCAGGTTTTTTTGTGCTTTTTGTTTTCATTTCAAAATTTGCCAGTCCTTATTCAAACCAGATTTGTGGTGACTAAATGTTCTTTTCCTCTGACTCTGATTCAGGAGTCAATTTGAAAAAAGCTACTTCTCTCCATACATTTTCCACTGGGCAGATTGTGTCATTAGACGGCATTTATGAAGCATTGACAGCAACTCATTCATACACTAAAAACCTACTGTGTGCAGAGGGGCAGATGGAGATCTCTGTGGCATAAATGGTCCCTGAAATCAGGAAGCTTGCCCATGACAGCCCTTGGATTCAGTAAGACTGACTTTTATGGTTGTGGCCCTTGGATTCAGTAAGGCTGACTTTTATGGATGTTAACAGACCTCTCAACCTTAACACCTTTCTTCTCAATTCTTTGCTACCCCACCAAGCCGAGAACGGATAAACCTCCAGTCTTAGTGGAGTGTCTGTGTTCCCAGTGGCATCCAGTCTTTACCTCTGTGATATCACTTCTCACACTGCCTCATCCTCATCTTCATCTGGTTTCGTGTCTGTCTTTCCACCAGAATGGGAGCCTCTTGAGGTTAAAGGCTGGTGATTATCTCTGTATCACCAAGGTGAGCATCGCATGGCGGGTGCTCAACAAACTGTTTGCAGGTTGAATGAATAAATACATCTCAGCCTCGTTTGGGTTTCCAAGAGGTGGCAGAGCATGGAGTTGCCATGGGAAGCCTTGTACCATTTTCATTTTCTTGAGAGAGAGAGCCCTAGATCAGTGGTTCTCAAAATGGGGTCCCTGGACCAGCGGCATTCATGGCAATTTGGACTTGTTAGAAATGCACTTTCCCAGGCCTCACGCCAGACTCAGTGAACCAGAAATTCTAGAGGTGGAGCCCACAGATTTGAGTTTTAACAAACTCTCCTGGTGATTCTCTCCTCTGATGCTTGTTAAAACTGGAAAACCGCTACTCTTCACATACACACATGTGTTCAGAGTTCAGAGTAAGCCCATGTGAAGCCTGATCTCTTTCCTCAAGGATGGAAGTGCCACACCCCTTTAACTCAACCTGTAAATCTATGCACAGGCTGCAGTCAGTTAGTCTAACTAATTTGTCAAAAACTCCACATTATTCTCTTTCCTCCTGCTGATGGGGTGGTGTTTGGGCTTGAATTGCCAAGTAATTGCTTCATTTAACCAATTCATTTAGCTTAGGCAGGCACAGCTGGTGGGAAAACCATCCACAGTATCCAAAAGGTGTTCTAACCTATTCCTCTCAGGTTGGAACCAACTACAGACCTGCTGGGGAGGGGAAATGAACCATCTGGGGAGAGAACAGAGGCTATGTCTGCATTTATTTGGCCCTGTTTACAACTTTCTTTCCTTTACACCCTGGTTCATATGATTTTATGCTACCAGGGTCTGGCACGTGAGTGATAGAAGGAAGTGCTTTTCTGTATGAAGTACACTTTGGGTGCATCTCCCCCATCATTAGAATCAAAATAGGGGAAGTGGAGGAGACTGGGGAAATTCCTGCTGCCTCAGCAGCTTTGATCTCCTGACAATGTTAAGTGCTGTTTTGCATGGGTGTGAACCTGAACTTGTCTGTGCACCTTATGAATGCTGTTGCCATCGTAGTCACAGGGGCACACAATTTCTGAAACCTTGAGATGGGAATTTTGAGGCAGGTAATTACAAGCAATCCTGGTTGGTTGTAAGAAGCAATCGGAAAGATGGCAGAGGAGTAAGACGTGGAGATCACCTTCCTCTCCACAAATACATCAGAAATACATCTACATGTGGAACAACTCCTACAGAACACTTACTGAATGCTGGCAGAAGACCTCAGACCTCCCCAAAGGCAAGAAACTCCCCACGTACCTGGGTAGGGCAAAAGAAAAAAGAAAAAACAGAGACAAAAGAATAGGGACAGGACCTGCACCAGTGGGAGGGAGCTGTGAAGGAGGAAAGGTTTCCACACACTAGGAAGCCCCTTTGTGGGCGGAGACTGCAGGTGGCAGAAGGGGGAAGCTTCGGAGCCACGGAGGAGAGCGCAGCCACAGGGGTGCGGAGGGCAAAGCGGAGAGATTCCCACACGGAGGATCAGTGCCAACCAGCACTCACCAGGCCGAGAGTCTTGTCTGCTCACCCGCCGGGGCGGGCGGGGGCTGGGAGCTGAGGCTTGGGCTTCGGAGGTGGGATCCCAGGGAGATGACTGGGGTTGGCGGCGTGAACACTGTCTGAAGGGGGCTAGTGTGCCACAGCTAGCCAGGAGGGAGTCCGGGAAAAAGTCTGGAACTGCCTAAGAGGCAAGAGACCATTGTTTCGGGGTGCGTGAGGAGAGATTATTCAGAGCGCCACCTAAACGAGCTCTATAGACAGGCGCGAGCAGCAGCTATCAGCATGGACACTGGAGACGGGCATGAGACGCTAAGGCTGCTGCTACAGCCACCAAGAAGCCTGTGTGCAAGCACAGGTCACTGTCCACACCTCCCCTCCCAGGAGCCTGTGCAGCCCACACTGTCAGGGTCCCGTGATCCAGGGACAGCTTCCCCAGGAGAACACACGGCATGCCTCAGGCTGGTGCAACGTCACACCGGCCTCTGCCGCCGCAGGCTCGCCCCACATCCGTACCCCTCCCTCCCCCCGGCCTGAGTGAGCCAGAGCCCCCGAATCAGCTGCTCCTTTAACCCAGTCCTGTCTGGGCAAAGAACAGACGCCAGAGGGCGACCTACATGCAGAGGCAGGGCCAAATCCAAAGCTGAACTCCTGGAGCTGTGCGAACAAAGAAGAGAACGGGAAATCTCTCCCAGCAGCCTCAGGAGCCGCGGATTAAATCTCCACAATCAACCTGATGTACCCTGCATCTCTGGAATACCTGAATAGACAATGAATCATCCCAAAATTGAAGTGGTGGACTTTGGGAGCAACTGTAGACTTGGGGTTTGCTTTCTGCATCTAATTTGTTTCTAGTTTTATGTTTATCTTAGTTTATTATTTAGACCTTATTATCATTGGTAGATTGGTATATTGATTTCCTTGCTCTCTTCCTTTTATATATATATATTTTTTTTTTTCCTTTTTCACTTTTTGTGAATGTGTTTGTGAGTGCTTCTTTGTGTGATTTTGTCTGTATAGGTTTGCTTTTACCATTTGTCCTCGGGTTCTTTCCGTCCATTTTTTTTAGTATAGTTTTTAGTGCTTGTTATACTCGGTGCATTTGTTTATTGGTTTGGTTGTTCTCTTCTCTTTTTTTTTAATTACTTTTTTTATTTTTTTTATTTTAATAATATATTTTTAATTTTTTATTTTAATAACTATTTATTTTGTTTGTTTCTTTTTCTCTCTTTTCTTGTGAGCTGTGTAGCTAACAGGGTCTTGGTGCTCCAGCCAGGTGACAGGACTGAGCCTCTGAGGTAGGAGAGCCGAGTGCAGGACATCAGTCCACCAGAGACCTCCCGGCCCCTCATAATATCAATCAGTGAGAGCTCTCCCAGAGACCTCTGTCTCAATGCTAAGACCCAGCTCCACTCAACGACCAGCAAGCTCCAGTGCTGGACACCCCATGCCAAACAAATAGCAAGACAAGAACACAACCCCACCCACTGGCAGAGAGGCTGCGTAAAATCATAATAAGGTCACAGACACCCCAAAACACTCCACTAGACGCAGTCCTGCCCACCAGAAAGACAAGATCCAGCATCATCCATCAGAACACAGACACCGGTTGCCTCCACCAGGAAGCCTACACACCCCACTGAATCAAATTTACCCACTGGTGGCAGACACCAAAAATGATGGGAACTACGAACCTGCAGCCTGTGAAAAGGAGACCCCAAACACAGTAAGTTAAGCAAAATGAGAAGATAGAGAAATACACAACAGATGAAGGAGCAAGGTGAAAACCCAACAGACCAAACAAATGAAGAGGAAATAGGCAGTCTACTTGAAAAAGAATTCAGAGTACCGATAGTACAGATGATCCAACATTTTGGAAATAAAATGGAGAAAATACAAGAAACGTTTATCAAGGATCTAGAAGAAATAAAGAACAAAGAACAATGATGAACAACACAAGAAATGAAATTTAAAATTCTCTAGAAGAAACAAATAGCAGAATAACTGAGGCAGAAGAAAGGAAAAGTGACCTGGAAGGTAAAATAGTGGAAATAACTACTGGAAAGCAGAATAAAGCAAAAAGAATGAAAAGAATTGAGGACAGTCTCAGAGACCTCTGGAACAACATTAAACACAGCAACATTCAAATTATAGGGATCCCAGAAGAAGAAGAGAAAAAGAAAGGGACTGAGAAAATGTTTGAAGAGATTATAGTTGAAAACTCCCCTAATATGGGAAAGCAAATAGTCAATCAAGTCCAAGAAGTGCAGGGAGTCCCATACAGGATAAATCCAAGGAGAAACACACTAAAACACATATTAATCAAACTATCAAAAATTAAATACAAAGAAAAAATATTAAAAGCAGCAAGGGAAAAACAACAAATAACATACAAGGGAATCCCCATAAGGTTAACAGCTGATCTATCAGCAGGAACTCTGCAAGCCAGAAGGGAGTGGCAGGACATATTTAAAGTGATGAAAGGGAAAAACCTACAACCAAGATTGCTCTACCCAGCAAGGATCTCATTCAGATTCGACGGAGAAATCAAAACCTTTACAAACAAGCAAAAGCTAAGAGAATTCAGCACCACCAAACCAGCTTTACAACAAACGCTAAAGGAACTTCTCTAGGCAGGAAACACAAGAGAAGGAAAAGACCTACAATAACAAACTCAAAATAATTAAGAAAATGATAATAGGAACATACATATACATAGTTACCCTAAATGTAAATGGATTAAATGCTCCAACGAAAACACATAGACGGGCTGAATGGATACAAAAGCAAGACCCATATATATGCTGTCTACAAGACACCCACTTCAGACCTAGGGACACATACAGACTGAAAGTGAGGGGATGGAAAAAGATATTCCATGCAAATGGAAATCAAAACAAAGCTGGAATAGCAGTTCTCATATCAGACAAAATAGACTTTAAAATAAAGACTATTACAAGAGGCAAAGAAGGACACTACATATTGATCTAGGGATCAATCCAAGACGAAGCTATAACAATTGTAAATAATTATGCACACAACATAGGAGCACCTGAATACATAAGGCAAATGCTAACAGCTATAAAAGGGGAAATCGACAGTAACACAATCATAGTAGGGGACTTTAACACCCCACTTTCACCAATGGACAGATCATCCAAAATGAAAATAAATAAGGAAACACAAGCTTTAAATGGTACATTAAACAAGATGGACTTTGTTGATATCTATAGACCATTCCATCCAAAAACAACAGAATACATTTTCTTCTCAAGTGCACATGGAACATTCTCCGGAATACCTCACATCTTAGGTCACAAATCAAGGCTCAGTAAATTTAAGAAAATTGAAATCATATCAAGTATTTTTTTCCGACAACAGCAGTATGAGATTAGAAATCAATTATAGGGGAAAAAACATAAAAAGCACAAACAATGGAGGCTAAACAATACACTACTAAATAACCAAGAGATCACTGAAGAAATGAAAGAGGAAATCAAAAAATTCCTAGAAACAAATGACAATGAAAACACGACGACCCAAAACCTATGGGACGCAGCAAAATCAGTTCTAAGCGGGAAGTTTATAGCAATACAATCCTACCTCAAGAAGTAAGAAACATCTCAAATAAACAACCTAACCTTACACCTAAAGCAATTACAGAAAGAAGAACAAAAAGATGCCAAAGTTAGCAGAAGGAGAGAAATCATAAAGATCATATCAGAAATAAATGAAAAAGAAATGAAGGGAATGATAGCAAAGATCAATAAAAATAAAATCTGGTTCTTTGTGAAGATAAAGAAAATTGATAAACCATTAGCCAGACTCATCAAGAAAAAAAGGGAAAAGGCTCAAATCAATAGAATTAGAAATGTAAAAGGTGAAGTAACAACTGACACTGCAGAAATACAAAGGATCATGAGAGTTTACTACAAGCAACTATATTCCAATAAAATGGACAACCTGGAAGAAATGGACAAATTCTTAGAAAAGCACAACCTTCTGAGACTGAACCAGGAAGAAATAGAAAATATAAAGAGACAAATCACAAGCACTGAATTTGAGACTATTATTAAAAATCTTCCAACAAACAAAAGCCCAGGACCAGATGGCTTCACAGGCGAATTCTATCAAACGTTTAGAGAAGAGCTAAAACCTATCCTTCTCAAACTCTTCCAAAATATAACAGAGGGAGGAACACTCCCAAACTCATTCTACAAGCCCACCATTACCCTGATACCAAAACCAGACAAAGATGTCACAAAGAAAGAAAACTACAGGCCAATATCACTGATGAACACTGATGCCAAAATCCTCAACAAAATGCTAGCAAACAGAATCTAACAGCACATTAAAAGAATCATACACCATGATCAAGTGGGGTTTATCCCAGGAATGCAAGGATTCTGCAATATATGCAAATTAATCAATGTGATACACCATATTAAAAAATTGAAGGATAAAAACCATATGATCATCTCAATAGATGCAGAAAAAACTTTTGACAAAATTCAACACCAATTTATGATAAAAACCCTCCAGGAAGTAGGCATATAGGGAACTTACCTCAACATAATAAAGGCCATATATGACAAACCCACAGCCAACATCGTTCTCAGTGGTGAAAATCTGAAACCATTTCCACTAAGATCAGGAACAAGACAAGGTTGCCCACTCTCACCACTATTATTCAACATAGTTTTGGAAGTTTTAGCCACGGAAATCAGAGAAGAAAAAGAAATAAAAGGAATCCAAATTGGAAAAGAAGAAGTAAAACTGTCCCTGTTTGCAGATGACATGATACTATACATAGAGAATACTAAAGATGCTACCAGAAAACTACTAGAGGTAATCAATGAATTTGGTAAAGTAGCAGGATACAAAATTAATGCACAGAAATCTCTTGCATTCCTATACACTAATGATGAAAAATCTGAAAGACAAATTACGGAAACACTCCCATTTACCATTGCAACAAAAAGAATAAATTACCTAGGAATAAGCCTATATAAGGAGACAAAAGACCTGTATGCAGAAAACTGTAAGACACTGATGAAAGAAATTAAAGATGATACAAACAGATGGAGAGATATACCATGTGCTTGTATTGGAAGAATCAACATTGTGAAAATGACTATACTACCCAAAGCAATCTACAGTTTCAATGCAATCCCTATCAAACTACCAATGGCATTTTTCACAGAACTAGAACAAAACATTTCACAATTTGTATGGCAACACAAAAGACCCTGAATAGCCAAAGCAATGTTGAGAAAGAACAATGGAGCTGGAGGAATCAGGCTCCCTGACTTCAGACTATACTACAAAGCTATAGTAATCAAGACAGTATGGTACTGGCACAAAAACAGAAATGTAGATCAATGGAACAGGACAGAAAGCCCAGAGATAAACCCACGCATATATGGTCACCTTATCATTGATAAAGGAGGCAGGAGTATACAGTGGAGAAAAGATAGTCTCTTCAGTAAGTGGTGCTGGGAAAACTGGACAGCTACATGTAAAAGAATGAAATTAGAACACTCCCTAACACCATACACAAAAATACACTCAAAATGGATTAAAGACCTAAATGTAAGGCCAGACACTATCAAACTCTTAGAGGAAAACATAGGCAGAACACTCTATGAAATAAATCACTGCAAGATCCTTTTTTACCCACCTCCTAGAGAAATGGAAATAAAAACAAAAATAAACAAATGGGACCTAATGAAAGTTAAAAGCTTTTGCACAGCAAAGGAACCATAAACAAGATGAAAAGACAACCCTCAGAATGGCAGAAAATATTTGCAAACGACAAAGGATTAATATCCAAAATATACAAGCAGCTGGTGCAGCTTAATATCAAAAAAGCAAACAACCCAATCCAATAATGGGCAAAAGACCTTAATAGATATTTCTCCACCCAAGATATACAGATTGCCAACAAACACATGAAAGGATGCTCAACATCACTAATCATTAGAGAAATGCAAATCAAAATTGCAATGAGGTATCACCTCACACCAGTCAGAATGGCCATCATCAAAAACTCTACAAACAATAAATGCTGGAGAGGGTGTGGAGAACAGGGAACCCTCTTGCACTGTTGGAGGGAATGTAAATTGGTACAGCCACTATGGAGAACAGTATGGAGGTTCCTTAGAAAACTAAAAATAGAACTACCATACGACCCAGCAATCCCACTACTGGGCATATACCCTGAGAAAACCATAATTCCAAAAGAGTCATGTACCACAGTGTTCATTGCAGCACTATTTACAACAGCCAGGACATGGAAGCAACCTAAGTGTCCACTGACAGATGAGTGGATAAAGAAGATGTGGCCCATATATACAATGGAATATTACTCAACCATAAAAAGAAACAAAATTGAGTAATTTGTAGTGAGGTGGATGGACCTAGAGTCTGTCATACAGAGTGGAGCAAGTCAGAAAGAAAAAAACAAATACCATATGCTAACACGTATATATGGAATCTTAAAAAAAAAAAAGGTTCTAAAGAACCTAGGGGCAGGACAGGAATAAAGACTCTGACATAGAGAATGGACTTGAGGACACGGGGAGGGGGAAGGGTAAGTTGGGACAAAGTGAGAGAGTGGCATGGACATATATACACTACCAAATGTAAAATAGATAGCTAGTGAGAAGCAGCTGCATAGCACAGGGTGAACAGCTCGGTGCTTTGTGACCACCTAGAGGGGTGGGTTAGGGAGGGTGGGAGGGAGACGCAAGAGGGAGATTATATGGGGATATATGTATGCATATAGCTGATTCACTTTGTGATACAGCAGAAACTAACACACCATTGTAAAGCAATTATACTCCAATAAAGATTTTTTTAAAAAAAGAAACACTCGTATTACTTACATGGATTAGGCACCTGAAAAAAAATGAAAGACTGTTTAAGGAGTTACATGGAAAATATTTTCATCTTCTTCAATTTGTACCTAAAATCAGTAAGTTTTGTTTTAGCCATGCTGCAAGTATTACTTTCCCTGAGATATTGGAAACCTGGTGCCAGTAACTTTTTATTTGCCTTTAAGACAAAATTTACTGGAGCCTTCTATCTTTCCGAGTTGGAAGGCTTGGGTGAAGAAATGTCTGAAGAAAATTTCATTTCTCAGAACATAATTCTGAGCTTGTTTGAGAGTGACAGTAGTGGTGTTACAAGGTATTGAAGCACTGCTCCCAGAAGCTAGTGGAGAGGCCAGAGTGGTGTGAAAATCTCCGGCAAAACTGTCCAGCATCCCCCAGCTCATGAGGGTAGCATAGAGTGTTTTTAACAGTGGTCCCAGTCAAGGAAGCTGGCCCAGTCTTCATATTGACAAATACCATTTAGAGATCACATCATATTTTTGCTTAGTGTTTTTTAAAATGGGAGCAGAGTATATTTTGTTTTTTAAACTCTGAGTAAACATGCATGCTTTATCCCATGATGGTTAGAATATTTGGAAGCTCTAGAGAATTCAGGAAACACCAGGTTTTAATTACTAGAAATCTGAGTGTTACTTATGGGAGAGGATTTATAATAATATTCCGATAAGGTTAAGTTTGGACTAATAGACTCCATAAGAATCAAGATGGAAAAAGACTTTATTCATGTATTAGCCCGTATACTTACTTGGGCAAACATAAGTGCATTCTATACACACCCCTGAGTGTCTATTATGTTCCAGAAGCAGAGGGTCTAGAGGTTAATATGACACAGATTCTGCCGCAAGGAGCTTGCATCCTACTCTCGCCGTATCTACTCACCTTTTCTGTGCCTTAGAACACAAGTTAGCAGCAATTTTAATTCAGCGTAATACTTATACCTGCTTCCTTTTCAGGGTCCCTGTCCCTTTCAGAGTATCTCTAAGTCCCCAACTTGCTTTTATTGTACAGAGAAAAGGAAAGCTTTTTTTTTTTTTTTTAAGTGAACAACTATTTTAAAAACATTTCCAGAGAAGCTACTAGGATCTCAGATGCGTATCTCTACTTCACATGGTGTAGAGGGCCCTCGACTGGTTCCTGAACAGTCCCCAGGGGATGGTTTCCAGAAGTGTTTTCTCTTACAGCAACCGGATTCCTCTGGGAATAGGAACAGCTGCTGATGGGAGATTGCTCAGCACAAATCATTCTCTTGCCCCCAGAAGGGTTAGAAACAGCCCTTCTGAGAGCAGACTTGGAAGCTGCTTCTGTACTGTGGTGGCACATGCCAGTGCAGGAAGGAGACGGCTTCTCCCTACTTACACTCCAACATGGTACATCCTTGGTCAGTTTCATTAGCATTTCCCTAACAATTGATTAACTTGGAAGGAACAGTAGTGTTTATTTAGTCTGACTGATCCTTTCATCCTAAGTATAAGCAGAATATCATAGTGGCTTGAGTTTGACTGTTGCTAAATAACAGTCTCTCCCAATTCTTGCTTTTCCCTAACAGTGTCATTCCCTAACTTGCCCCAGCATCTTGGGTGGTCCTCCCTCATGTCCCTGGTAAAGACACTGAGAAACTGCATCAGCAGTGATCTCGCAGCAAAGTCTGCCACACACAAGCCCATAGCTCTTGAATGGAGCCAGTTTGAAATCTTGGCCAGGATCGTTGAACTCCAATCAAGCCTTCAGGCTGACGTGACCCTGCATTTGTCTCACAATGGCTGTCTCCCAGCATTGGCAGTCTCTGCCCTGCAACAGAGACACACAAGGACCTTGCCAACTGAAAAGAGCAAAGAGGCAGAGAAAGAGGGAAGGGTAGGGACATTTTACTGTCCTTTTTTGTTCTAAATCAATAACCTCAGATATATTTTTAATATATGCCACCTAGCTGGCTTAACCAAAAATACGTAGTTGCATTTACCATTCAACCAGTTATCCTTAGATGCCAGATATAGTGTCTGTTTTGTTTGCTTCTGGGCATATTCCTTGCTCTCAATATGCTTATACTCATGTTTTAGACTCCTAACAAAGACCAACAATCATAAGGAACATTTTTAACTGCCTAGACATGTAATGAGAGATTTGTCATTTCTGGGACATGAGAAATTTTTGCTTGCTGAGGTAGTCAGGAACTTTGTTGAAGAGGTGCAACATGGGCGAATCCTAAATGATGGGAGGGGATTCAGAGAGAGCGGCAGAATGAATTGGTAATTTAAAATGACTTATAAAAAGGGATCACTGTGGTGGGTAGAAATGCATAAGACCTAGGGACAGTGAGAGTACCGGGCTAGAGATTTTCTGTGGGAGTTTTAGCAGAAAATACTAACATGAAGTCCAGATTTTAAAGATCCTGGAAAGCTAGGCAGGGGGGTCTGAGTGTCATCTTAAGGCAGCTGAGAGACACTGAGGATTTTCAGTTGAGAAATGACAAGATGAAGACAGTATTTTAGGGCACTAATGGTGGTTCGTGTGATCTGCTTTGAAGAGGAGAGTGCCTAGAATTAGAGAAACCAGTAAGAGTGAGGAGGGCGGTGGCCGAGAGGGTGGGATTTGGAATTTGAGGGATCTGTGTCCCAGTCTTAGCTACTTCATTTCCTAGCTTGTGCAAGTCACTTCACCCTTCTGAGTTTCAGGTTTGGAAAATAACCTTTATCCTCTTCATACATTCAGCAAAAACTCCTGAGAACCTACTCTACCAGGCTCTGTTTTGGGCACTGGGGATATCGTGGTGGGCAAAATGAACAAACCCCCTACCCTGAGCTCCAATTCTCCGCAGCTGTAGGAGAATTGGGAGGATGAAATGAGGTAAATAACGTACAATATATGGTGTCCATGGTGTAGAACAGAAGCTCAATAAATGGTGACCAGAAAGTCCATGGAAATTGTACTCAGGTAATGAAATAGAAAAATTGCAACAACATGCTTTTCGAGAACCATTGGTTGCCAGAGAACAAACACAGGTACACATTTCAGGATATGGATTCCATGCCACTGGCTCTTTCTCAAGGAAGCCTCCATCCTTTTGTTCCAATTGGGCTGGACTTCAGTAACTTGAAACTTTCACACTTGCGTGGACTTATCTTGCTTGTCGTAGACCCATTGAGTCAGATGCCAGTGATCCAGGAGGCGTTTCCCCCTCTCTGGATGTCTGGGCCGTGCAGTCTGCCACAGGCCTTTCCTCAGCCCAAAGCCAAATGCCTTTCCTTCCCTCGGTCAGTCCTATACACTCCTGCTTTCCACCTGACAAGAGGATGAGAGCTGGGATTATCTCCTCAACATCCCTGAGGTCAGGCCAACTCTGCTACAGCAGAATGTATCCTTAAAGGATTTGTTCATGATCTGAGCACCTATGGTTTTCCTCGCCAGCTGGTGGACCAAAAGAACAAACTATGTTTGATATCTTTAATATCTTCCAAAGCAATGCCAAGAAGAAGCACTGAAACACATTTTATTTTTACTCTGCATTTGCAACTCTATAATTTGACTTGGAGTCTGTTGCCAGTGAGTTATTCAGCAGTATTTCCTGACTCTCCATTACAGGTGGAATATTGTGCTGGATGTTAGGGTTGAAAGTCTGGAAAAGTCCGTATTCCTCATTGCTATACTTCAAAGGAAGTATCACTAGACTGGGGAGACAGAAAACAAGGGTTCTAGCCCTGGCTGTGGCGTAGGATCCTAAACAATGCATTTAAATTCACTGTGAAATCTGAACAATATAAAAACAGTTAACATTCACTGAATTACCATATGCTTGATGTACTAAGTGCTTTCCATATATTATCTTATCTTATTCTCACAGCAACCAGACGAAGTGCATATTATCATTATTCTTCTTTTATACACGAATGAGGTGAGGCTTGGAATGCCCACCCCCCCGACCACACTGCCACTAATGGCAAAACCAAAGTTGAAACTACATCTCTCTAAATCCAGAGCCCTGAGGCTTAACCTTCATTCCCCAGGGTTATTATAAACATCTAACTAGTTAATATATATAAGAGTATACTTTGAGCTTGTAACAAATGTAGAAAATGCTCTTTTGTCAACTGTAAAACCTTTGAAATAAAGGGTTGTATCTGATTTTCGTGTATATCTTACTCATACTTGGTGTGAATGAGTGGACGATCAAGGCGTATTGGATGGACAAAACATTTGTATACTGTGCTACCTTATTTCCAGCCGCACTGCCATATCGAATTAATGTCCACTGAACTGCCCCAAACATCGCTGTTTACAGAATGGGGATTGGATATCATTTATGTATTGAAATGAAGTGCCCCTAGCTCTCAAATTCTATTTTCAATTACCACACAATTTTGAGGACGTGCATATCTATAAAAGGGTAAACTGTCATTCTTAGGAATTTCTACCTTGTTAAACTGAGAGTCCGTCCTACGAGATTGTCATGACTGCAGTATGAAGAGAGCACAAAAATGCCAGGGGAGAATCGAACAAGCAATGCTCATTCAGGGGGAATAAATAATGAAAGGCATCCCAGAGCGATTATTTTTAGGAGGGTTTTGAAGGAATGGCAGGCGGTTGTGACTGTCCTACTAGGATGTGACACACCGACCCCTGTCCCCTGGTTTTCGTCCCTCATACACATCTTGGCCTCCTAACATTGTAAGACTAACTGTAAAATTAGTAGTTCTTTTTAACAACATTTACTGTTTTTTGGTCTTGTGTTTTAAATAGTCGTGTAGTCGCAGACAGAGTAGACAAGGCGTTAGTCAGACACCACTTCTGCACCACTTCCCTGTCTCTTTTCAGCTCAGCACCAGCTCCCCGGACCTCACGTGGCCCCAGCTGACCATGCCTTGCCTCTAGCTGATGACCAGGGATCCACCTGGTATCCGTGCGTGTGCAAACCCAAAGTGCAGAATTAAAGCTCCGCGGACTGAATCTGAGTCCAATGGGAGATGGGTACGTGTGGATAAAGGCTCTTCCTTCTGTCCTCCTATGGATGACCTTGAGATTCTGGTTATAGAGCTTCCTGAACATTCCTGCGGCAGCCAGCTTGATAACGCATCCTTGTATTGGCTCACCTTCCTTCCCCACTTCTCTCCTCTTCTCCCCCACTTTTCCCTCCAGTAAATTAAGAGCATACATACCCTCAGCCACAGGCTCTGCTTTCTGGGAGACTCAGTTTGTGACAAACGTTAAGAATGGGAGGTCAGTATCTTAGCCATGAATATCCTTAAAACGAGGTCTTTATTTTTTGACTCATGGATATCAAATGTGACCATGAGAAATGTAGAAGTGAAAAGGTATCAGTGGATTTGTTGAGCTACCCTAAAAGCATAAAAATCATGTCCTTCAAGAATATTTAGTGAAAATGATCTGGGTTAATGACCACAATATTAAAGATGAATAAAAGTAAGCCATCTATTCTCTGTGTTCTAATTTTATGTAAAATATGTATTTATGTATATGCAAGAGTAACATGAAAGGAAAGCACTAACGTGTTAACTATGCTTATCTCTGGGTGATGGTACAAGAGCCGATGATTTATTTAGTCTTTTTATAATTTTCCTTATTGTTTATGACCATGCTCTACGTTTAAAATTAGAGGGGAAAAAAATCTAGTTATTAGAAGTGTGCCTAAAGAGTCATTTATTCCTCCTTTTAAGTTTTGTTCTCCCTAAAAGCAAATGTGTGTTTCTGCCTGAGGAAGCATCCCAGAGCCGTCTCTTTTTCACAGATCAAGAGTTGATATGGTTTATGCTATAATTCAGTTGCCAGTAGAAGCCTAGAGACGGCTTTACACTTCAGGTGTGTGGGAGCTACCACGGCAGTGAGGCAGACGACACATTTACGGGTGAGGAGGAGGATGTGAATGACAGTAATGATGGGGGAAAACCACTGACTGAGTACTGACAGCGTAAAGATGTTGTCAGAGCACACAGGTGGATACGGTCCCAAAGTCTAGATTTAATCTGCGTTTCTATCAGGCGTCCCGACAGCCAGCCCTGAACATCACCCTCAGTTGGTGATGATTGATAAGGAGAAGTAGGTACAGAGACTTTTCTGGGCCTTTAGCATCGTAATTGCTTTACGTATGGGTAGAATAGGTGGCTGCCTATGTAGCGTAGTGGGAGGATTGTGCCTAAGCCCAGCGTCCTTCATAGGTGCCTGAAATTCCTCCATTATTACCTCTTGGTGATAGATTAAGCAATATCCACCCCCAGGTTAAGCAGAATCCCTCAATGTATTCCTGGGAAGACATTATGTTATACCATTATCGGTACTTATCATTTTATATTATTAGATTTTTCCATCTTTGAAAACAAACTAAGAGCAGATTCGAAGAACAAGGAGTAAAAAAAAGGAGAGTCTGACTTCAGATATTCTGTAGGAGCAAGCTATTGTCTACTGTTAAGAGAGCCAAAGGACTGTGTAGTACCAAAATAATAATTTCACATATTTCTCTCTCTCTCCCTCTCTCTCTCTCTCTCTCTCTTTCTCTCTGTCTCTCTATCTATCTGTCATGTATCTATCACACATAACCTCAGGCCTATTTGACTGCAAGGTCCAATTTTTTTTCATTTATTTATTTTTATTTATTTATTTTTGGCTGCACTGGGTCCTCGTTTGCTGTGTGTGGGCTTTCTCTACTTGCGGCGAGTGGGGGCTACTCTTCATTGTGGTGCGCGGGCTTCTCATCGCGGTGGCTTCTCCTGTGGAGTACGGGCTCTAGGCGTCCAGGCTTCAGTAGTTGTGGTGCTCGGGCTCAGTAGTTGTGACTCTCAAGCCCTAGAGCGCAGGCTCAGTAGTTGTGGCTTAGCTGCTCCGCGGCAAGTGGGATCTTCCTGGACTAGGGCTTGAACCCGTGTCCCCTGCATTGGTAGGTGGATTCTTGACCACTGCGCCACCAGGGAAGCCCTGCAAGGTCCAATTTGACTGCAAAGTCCATAGGGTAGATTGCCCCCAATTCTTCACCCTTTCTATATTTGCTCCCTTTGCCATGTGACTTTACAGTTGCTCCCTCTCAACTTTGAACTGAGCTATAAATCTTACTTTGACCAATGATCTATGAAGAGACATGGCAGCCCTTGCTTGTTTCCACTTGCCCTCCTCCTCCTCTGCCATTGTCATGATAAGAACATGCCCCAATCGGCCCACTGATCCAAGATGAGAGCTATTTGAAGCAGAACGTCCTCACAGAAGCACAGACTAGATCAGCTGGCCCACAGATGTGTGATCAGTAATTCATGATTATTATTTTAAGCCAACAAGTATGGAGTGATTAATTACAGAGCAATAACTGAGTGATACAATGTTCTTTCTGTTCTTACAACCTAAATTCATTGGATCATAGGTCAAAAAACTTTGAGCATCCACGTGGGCAATTTTTTCTCCAGCACAATGTTTGGCACTTGATATGCGATTGATAAATGTTTGTTAAATGAATGATTCTTCACAATAGTTTCCAACTGACCTTTTCAGCCTTAACTCTATGTTAAAGGTAAATTGGGTCCCCCGCAAAAAGATATGTTGAAGTTCTAACCCCTAGTACCTCAGAATGTAAACTTATTTGGAAATAGGGTCTTAACAGTAGTAATCAAGTTAAGATGAGATCAGTAGGGTGAACCTTAACCTGATATGACTGATGTTCTATAAAAAGAGGACATTTGGATACAGAGGCAGACACACACACACACAGAGAAAAGACAATATGAAAACACCAGGGAGAAGATGGCCAGGTGACTTGATTGAAGCATCTACAAGCCAAGAAATACCAAGAATTGCCAGCAACCACCAGCAGCTAGGAGAACACAAGGAAGGGTTCTCTCCTAGAGCTGTGAGAGAGAGTGTGGCCCTGGTAACACCTTGAGTTCAGACTTTTAACCTCCAGAACTGTGAAACAATACATTTCTGTTGTTTTATTTCAAAAACAAACTTATGGTTACCAAAGGGGAAACGTGAGGGGGAGGGATAAATTAGGAGCCTGGGATTCACATACATGCACTACTACGTATAAAATAGGTAACCAACAAAGACCTACTGTATAGCACAGGGAACTCTACTCAATGTTCAGTAATGGCCTATTTGGGAAAAGAATCTGAAAAAGAATGAATATATGTATATGTATAACTGAATCACTATGCTGTACACCTGAAACTAATACAACATTGTAAATCAACTATACTCCAATAAAGTTAAAAAAAAAAGAGACCCACTGTTTGGTACTCTCTTAGGGAGGCCACAGGAAACCAGTGGACCTCACTACTTACTCTCTAGTTCAGTCACGTCTAGCCACTGCCTTGCCCATGTACTCCTCTCTGCCCTTATATGTAAAATTCCCCTCTTTTGGAATTCTCCTCTTTTTCTTCCTCAGCTGTTTAACTTCCTATGCAACACTGTGAAGCAATTATACTGCAATAAAAATGTGAAAAAAAAACCCCAACAGAAAGCTCACCTCCTCCGAGAAGTGTGATTCAAGTACCGCCAGGAGAGTTCATTTCTCACTCTACTGTGTTCTTCTTTTTCTTGCTTCATAACTGCCCTGTAGTATGTGTCACGTTGTGGTTCTTTACCTGTTTGGATGCATTTTTTTCCCCCATGTGGACTGTAAACTCCTGGAGGGTAGGACCTGTGTATTATTTACCTCTCCTTACATCTTCCACTTCTGCTATAGTTTCTGGCTGTTAGAGGTCCTTGTTCCGTACTTGCTGACTGACCACAAAGGCTTAACGAATGAGGCTTCCTTTGGGAGTATAAGCTTGAGAGGTGGCCAGGGGACACCTGGATGGTGGCTGGAGGGCACTGGTGTCTGTGGGGAGAGGGCATTGTGTGGGGCTGGAGAGGCAGACAGAAAGGAAGATATAGGCTGGCTACTTAAGCTCTTTCTCAAAGGAGAGTTCAACTCTCCCCACAGGAAAGGTGTGAGTAAAAGTGCACTTCTGGTTCTATTCCATACACTTAGCACCTGATTATTATTGTTGCAAGTTTATAACTGAAGAGAAAACAATGAAGAGGGCCAGAAGCCTCCATGTAACCAACTTTCTCAGAGCCCTGATATTAGAGAATAAAGATCTCGTGGAGGAATGCGTTAACGGGCAGCGCCTTTGAAGTCAGGAAGACTGGGGTTGGAATTTCCCTTGTACCATGTGTCTACTGTGTGACCTTGACTAAGTTCTTTAACCTCTCTGAGCCTCTGTTTCCTCATTTATAAAAATGGAGATGTCGCTTTCTGCTTCATAAAGCTGTTGTAAGGATCAAAAGATACAAACAATCTGAAAGAGATGGGAGCATGGATGGTGTTGTTAAACACCAGCTTCCCTGCTTTAGGCCTAATCAATTAATAACTCAATCCAGCACAGGGATGCGGCCTCTTTGGCAACACGAGAAAGCAATTAGAACATTCTGATCTTTAGATCACGCTGCTTTATCCTGTGCTAAGCACAGTAAAATATATGAAAGTGATTAGAGGGTAGAAGAAATTGGTGCAAACCCTACAATTCTGAAGAATTTACATCAAGTTCAACCCTTTATACAGTTTTATAGATGAAAAACTTACAGAAATCAAGGTTAAGATGAAAATGGACAGACTCTTAACTCAAGCAATAAAAGGGGTCTCTTTTTGTGATGATATAAGTACAATAACTCCTGGTTGAATTTTATCAGGGTTCACAGGTTTTTCACTGTTGGATAGAAATTGCAGTATGGTACCTGCATTCAGGAAAGAATATAAATAATATATTCATAAATGCCAACAATTTTGTGGTCTCATTTCATACCTGTCACCTCACATTAGGAAATACATCTTTCTGAGGGTATTCAAACACGCCAACCTTCCTTTCGTCTTTAGAACTGTTTCCATTTCTATTATTAAAGCCTGTTCAGAGGCAAATTCTTATTCTTGAAAATTGCAGTTCATGAAAAACATTTTCAAACTGAGCAAAATTACTTCCATAGCATCTGGTTCCTTCACGTGTACATTTATTTTTATTTACTAGAAGAGATTTTCTGGCAGCCAAATATAGATTCAGCAACAGGTTGGCAGGTATGCCAGGTGCTTGACTGTCCTTATAGCTGTGGATCAACCTGTACTCAGAAGGGCCACCCCAAATGTACCTTCCAAATGGGGATTCTTCTCAGCCTCAAAGTGGGAATAGAGACAAAGCTTTGCTTTATGGTGAGTACAGATATATTTAAAATATATTTCCCCCTTGAGGTTTAAGTTTTACTGTGTGTAAAAAAGAGAATGTGAGTTTTAGTGCCTTTCCTAACCAAGATCTCCTATTAAATTCTTTAAATTACATGTGTGAAAAATAAAATTAAAGAAAAGCAATATGAATAACAGAATTGTAGAGCATGTATAATAAACACCTCTAAATCAAAAGGGCTCATAAAAGTAATATTTTGAAGTTTTTACTAATAACCTTAATCTAAAAACTCTTAAAAATTAATATACCTACACAGTGCTGCCCTTTCTCCTCTAGGAAGCTGAAAGTGTTTCACTGATACTCTTTGCCTACCTTTAACACATGCTACAGGTTGTGGAAAGCACAGAATTTATTTCTCTTGATTTGTGTATGGGAAGACCTGACCACAGAGAGGTCAAGTAGGTCTCCTGCTTGCTAAACCCCACGTTACAAATTTAAGATTATGCTTTTTCAAATTCTTTCACACAGCACATCTCATTTTATTCTAGCCCAGAAGATCTGGCTTTAGTCATCCCACACTGCCTTCTCCCAGCCCAGAGCCAAGCGGCTTCCTTCATAAATCTGGTGTTCACACCTCCCTTCCAATTATGAAGTTGCTTGACTCCTCTCCCAAAATCGGCCCTCAGGCAGAAACCAGCTCAGATTAGGAGAGTTTTGTACAATTTTCTTCCTTCCACGAACTCCTGTCTAACAATCAGACATTCCTCGGTATACTAACTCAGATGGTATAAAACTAGCTGAAAAATTAAAACACTGAAGACAAGGGTCAGACCTGACTAAGCCTCAAGATAGTCCTGTAAGGTAGGCTTTGCTTTCTCCTTGCAGGGAGTCATGAGTGCCTGCATTGACTCTTCAATCGTTCATGGATAAGCTGTGCTCATTACTGGGAATACAAAGATAAGAGACCTTATGTTGAGATAATGTTGTGAATTGTGCATTTAAGTACCATCCCCTCCCCCAGATAGGAAAAAAAAAACGAACAAAAAACCATAGAATGAGAAATTTTTAAAGAGATTTTTGTGCTTTAAAACAAGACAAGTATCTCCATGGACCAGAAATGAAATTTAAATGCAAAGTAAGGACAAGCCTGAAGGGCTGTCCTGTTGGCCTCCTGGTTTCCTGTTCCCAAATAAGCAGAGTCAATCAGGAGACCAGTTTATGCAGGACAACTGGACTGAAAGTGCTTCTCAAAGAGGTGGGAACCTGAGCCAGGCTCAGTGCTTGAAAGCAGGGACCAGGGTGCATCTCCCACTGGTGAAAAGATGTGGAAAAGGTATTGTCAACTGCTTTCTAGGCCGGAGTCCATATGTAGCTATAGAACTATGGAAACTGGAGGACACATTACCGCATTCGGAGGTAAAATCAGTGTCAAACCAAATTAGATCAGTTGAGAAGTCACATAAAAGTATAAAATCAAGATGACTTTTGAAATATTGATTTTTTTAAATTCTCTTAATGATCAACCCTAAGTATAAATTGTGTCCTAAACTATTTACAATACGGTAGTTTGAAGGCAATATAATTATCAAGATACTGAGAACACCGTTTAAATTTTTATATTAAATTTTTTGTATTACATGTCGATTTGCAATATACATTATATATCAGAAGAATAGTACTGCGAGTGGCATAAATACATATACGTAAATTGGATTGCTACCTCAAACATGGTTCACTGATAGGATGCTGGTATCAAATAAATGTGGAGACCATGCAATGGAAGAGACGCTTATGGTGATCAAGTGATGAAGCACTTGTGAGTGCAGAGTCATATGGGAAACATTTGAGGAGGAGATAATCCAACCTAGAGGAAATTAGGGCTGAAGGCTGAAGGGCAGATATCATTAGCCAAACATGGAGCGGGTAGGAGGGCATTCCAGGCAGAAGAAGCAAAATCAGCAAGGGCCTGGCAGACCTGAAGAACAGCAAGTCATACTGATGTAAAATTTCTGTGTTTTCCTTGGGAAGCAATAAAATGTACAGGTTCAACAAAGAAAAGAAAAAAAAAAAAAAGCACAGGCTTTAGAATCAGACAGACTGAAGTTTGAGTCCAAGCTATGCCACTAGCTCTGTGAACTTAAGTTGCTTTTCTTTGATGAGCACGGATGCCTCATCTGCAAATGATAATAATCATACTTATCTTATAGGATCACTTTGAGGGTCACCAGAGATGGTGTGCTCTCCTGAGCACCGTGGCTCGCCTATGTCCAATGTTCAGTGATTGCTGTAGGTGGTAAGGATTTTCTAGGAAAGATTAGTGCAAGGAAGCAGCAGTGGTCCAGATCCAACTGGGGCAGCCTGCAGACTGCATTGTGAACGAGGACACTTTTGGCTCGTACATCCTCCCCTGAACCTCGCACGGCAGTAGTCTTCAATACTCTGAGGTAACCGATTAAGAAAATGAGGGGCAAGGAAGAGACCTTTCGAATGAGTCATGATGAAATGGAACGAAGTATTGAAAGAGGTAAGGAACCACTTAGAGAAACTCCCTGTGGAGAGTGCTTTTAAAAGAACATTCTGAACTGGGGGAAAAATGACCCTTCTCCCTTTTCTTTGGCAGGAAAACCTGGCATACGATGCTGCCATGCTCCATAGTCAGGACTTGTCTCAGGGCTGGGGATGGAGACAGGGCAAAAGTTTCCACTTGTTTCTTCCAGCTGTGTGTCTTCAGCAATGCTCCAAGGAAGGCAGGGAAGACCAGTAAGTGGAATCTTAGACAAAGCAATGTCTGGGAAGAATTTCTATCACCAAGAAAAGAAAGGGGGACACAAGACAGGAGAAATAGAGTTGGGGTGTGTGTGTGTGTGTGTGTGTGTGTGTGTGTGTGTGTGTGTATTTCGAGGGAAGGATGTTTTGTTTTTCTATGTTGAAGAACTCACTGGAACAGAATTCAGTCATTCTATGTTGGAAAAATTAACTCAAAAGAATGACATTAGAAATCAGAATAGGAGGCAGAATTCTTCTCAGCTTCATGGGAAACCCCACAGCATGTTGTCACTTAATCATAGCATTGGTGACAATTTGCTCGTGTTTTTTTGTTTTTGTTTTCTTTAATCCTTGTGACCTCTGTCTGAATCGGCAGCTTCTAGAAGGCACAGGCTGAAAGACACAGGGATTACCCACCAGCCTGAATTTGCTTTAAATCCTTGTCTGCAACATTCAGTCTCTCTTTCCCCTGCATGTGTGTCTGGTGACATAGCCTAGTAATTAGACAGTGGCACCTCTCACCACAGCCATGCAGTGGGCGCATTTCAGAGGAGAAATGTCTCATCTAGGTAGAGATAGGGCTAGACTGGGCCTCTCCCCAACTCGGCTCTCTACACAGGAACACCCACCTTTTCTGTTGGGGGAAAGAAGGTTGCGTGTAGCCACTGGACAGTTTTCACTTCCATGGAGATGGTTTATCCCTATGTGGTGTGATGGAAAGAGTTCTTTTCATCCCTGCTCTGCCAAGTACTGAGGATTTGGTTTGGGGCAAGTTACCTGACTTCTCTGAGCCTTAAATTTCTCATTTGCAAGTGGGAAAACTGTACCCACCTGAACAAATTGTTACAAAGACTGAATAAAATAATATGTTTCAAGTACCAGGCCCAGTGCCTGGCATATACTATGAATGCTACAAGTACTAATTACTTTATTTAATTAGAAGTTACTGAATTCTCTGGAAAGGCTTTCTCCACTTGGTGAGGAAGATGACCCTAGACTTGAACTGTCCTCACTGCTAGTGATCCCATAGACAATACAGTGACCCCTCTCTTGGTCTCAATATCAATCTTCAAAGACACCAATCAGCCCTGTTTTGTTCATGTGTCCCCCCTCAGACCATGACAGTGACCAGAGTGATGAGATACTTTGAGCAGCCTATGTCACTTGACCACTTCTATGGTGGGAAGGGTAGACAGATAAAAACTGCTGCTTATTCAAGGGTAAATGATGTAAAGTGGTGAAGAGACAGGAGAGATACAGGATGGAAGCGTTGCAAGGTTAGACCCAATTTTCGATGAGAGCTTTGACCTCCTAATCTTTAAGGTTCTTCCCATTCCTTTAATTCCATCATTCTAAAACAACTGGTCATGTGTTCTAAAAATACACCAAGTAGAAATAGTATTGTGTATTTAGTATTAAGAAGAATGAATAAAGAAACACAATAAGGAAAAGTAAATTATCTGGAATAACAGGACCATGAGACAAGAGCCTGAGAAACGACAACAATCTATCTTTTGGGCTTTATAAAAATCTAACTGCACAAAATCGTAGGAGATCTGCTACCTGGATACCTTTAGTGGGGCTGAATATCTAATTTCTATAAGGTGACCAGAGGATCCTGGAGAAATCTGGATGAAGCAATAAGAAAGAAGTCAGAGATGTGAACATGGTTCAGGGAGATGGCGAGACAGGTGGCTATGAGATAGTGAAAATGTACCGTGGGAATACGCCTCCAGGCAGGTACAGAGCTGAAGTCACATTTTCATGTATATAATAATAACAATAAAAAATAGCTACATATCTATAGAGTGTATTGTGTGCCTGTACTGAGCATTGCATATATCCTGTAATCCTTACAGGAGTCCTCTCAAGAGGTAAGGATGGGATATTGATCTCATTTTGACGCCAATTAGAGGGAACAAAAACAACTGAGAGGGTAAAAGCCTACTTATTAAAGGAAATAACATTTTCCCCTGATGAATTGCAACCTTCTTTTACCTATAGGAATGTCGATTTGACACTATCTTCATCTAGCACAGCAATTATCTTTAAATATTACCATTGATTTATTTTATGTAAAATTGTATGTGAGAAATCATGTCATTACAATACGAGAGATCTTCCAGGTTTATTGGGGGGTGTCTTAGGACCCCTATCACCTGGTGGCATTTCTGGAAATTTTGCTTGTTACTTTTGACCTTGTAAAAATAACAGTTGTGCTTCTCTGTTCCTATAGAGGGAAAAACATTTAATTTATAAGGATACCAAGTTAGGAAATAAAGCACTGTCTATAATTAACAGTCTCATTAGAATGTATTTTTCATGTTTCCTAGTTAATGGCTGTATAATTCTCTTATACTTAAGAGAATTAATGAAGGAATGTCCAAAGACAGATCATAGATATTTCAAAACATCAGATTTGATAAAGGATGTCAGCTGACCACCAAGGAAGTGTAATCTATTTAAGCGTGGTTAGCTTTATCTTCAGTATTTCTATAATACAGTGTGTCTTTTGATCCATCTATCATTCTTTTAAGAAACTATGGTGACAAAGCTACTGAATTTCTTATTCCTCATGGGTACCTGGTGATCCAGGTTTCTATTTCACTCCTTGGAGATGAGAAACAGAATTAGTGCGGCCATGCTATTTCACCCATGCTAGTACAAGTTGAGAGCTAGGCATAAAATCTAAATTTGCATGTTTCTTATTTTTGAGCCAACAGCTTCTCTTTACAATCATGTATTTTTATGTTTTATATATTTTCAAGATAATTAAAAATCATTAATATAAAGGAAAAAAATGACTCATAAACCCACTGCTGTCTATTTCATGACAGTTATCACTCCCTAGTCCTTGTCTATATGCATAAATATTTTACATATGTGTATCTGACAGTCCAGGTTGTAGGAACTACTCTCATTTTTAATTCCCAAATACTAATAGCTGGAGTTCTCATCCTTTTATATTGCAGGAAGAGCAGTCTGTCTTTGGGTTCTCCTTCCCCAAAGTTTCCACGTATCTGAAAGAAAGCTTAGTGTTCCACAAATTCCATTCTGCTACATAAGTGGCCCAGACCCAGTGATGTGCTGGTTCAACAACTGGCTTGCTGGAAAAAAATGTGTGCATGCATATGTACATAAGTTTATTATTAATGTTACTGATATGAAGGATGTTACACAATTTACAATAATAATAAAATATGCAATATTTTTATAGTAAATTCCTTATCAATTGATTGATATGGAATTGATTCTCATGTAGTGATTTCATTGATTTTTGCAGAACTGTTGTGCCCTAGACAACATATGGTTGCAATTGACAAGTGTAGTTCTGACATAAATGCTGGTTGATATTTTCATTTATATTAAGGAATATAGCAAAAGTGAAACAATGAAAACATAGGCAGAGCTTCAATGATTTTGTTTTTGGCAATGTTTTGTGCTATTCACAATGTAATGGTTATAGACATGACACAATTTAAAGGTTAATCTGGATTTTAAAATATTTTCTGTATCACTTCAGTCTGGAAAGTCAACAAGACAATAAATCAAGCCCTATTTTATAGAAGTTGCCAATTTCTGTGGTATAAATGGAGCCACCATGGCTGATTTCAAGCTATCAACATGACTCCATCAAACACGGAGCTGGGGAGAGTTGTGCAGTAGCATTCCATTATATCAACGCAATATTTCCACCATACAGATACAGGGCGCGTAAGTAACTTCCAGATAAGAGGTGATAGTAAAATGTAATGAAATAGGAAGTGATGAGTTTTGAGTATTTGTTAACTTTATTTTCTTTTTCTTTTCTTTTTTTTTTTTTTACCACACTGCGCGGCTTGCGGGATCTTAGTTCCCTGACCAGGGATTGAACCCGGGCCCTCAGCAGTGAAAGTGAGGAGTCCTAACCAGTGGACTGCCAGAGAATTCCCTTACTTTATTTTTAATAAAATTTATTTAATTGTAAGATTACATAATGAATTTTTAATAATGTCTGCTTTTAACAATGATCTCACAAAATTCCTGAGTATTTAACAATTGGGTCTTTGGAGACGTCATGAGCTGGCTTCAGTGCATTATTCCCTAACCCATGCTTCTACAGAGGTTAAGTTCCAGCCTCTTTGAAAGACCCTCTCCACCATTGTTATACAAAGGGGAGGAGGGGATGGGAGGCTCAGGAGGTTATTCAAAAAGGAAGCAAAATCTACAGAGATGCACCTCTACCTGCATTGAAGACAAAATCATTATTACACAGAGCAGTTAAGCTCCACACACCTTCCATGTCAGAGAAGGATTTTTGCTTCACTCTCTGTAACTAAAAGGTCCACCAAAACATTCCTTTATAGACAAAGGAATCATCTGCTCCAAAGCCAAGCTCTACTTGCCACCTCAGAAGAAGGCAGACCCTGCTTATAACTTTTTAAATAGATCTCCCTTTCTTTATAATAAGGATTGGTTTAAAAAAAATATGCAAGACAACTCTATGTTCTAATGTGCTCAACTGTATTGTAAATGTTCTGTATATCTACAACATATACATACTGTAAATATTATGTTAATCATATCGTAAATGTTATATACAACTGTATTTTACATAACATTTCCTATTTTTCTTTCCTCACATAATATATTGTATATATTTCCCTATTGTTTGTAATTCCCATTTTACTGGTGGCGTATAATATAGAATATTTCCTACTGATTATAGTAACTTAAGTTCATTTAATAAAAATTTATGGAGAACCTACATGCCAGGTATTGTGGTGCAAGCAAATCACGAATGATGCCTAAAGCTCTCAGGGTCCCCCTTCCTGCAACTCTCAGTCCAGGGGAGGAGAGAAACATTACACCAAACACACGAATACTTAGACATTGGTATAAAAGATGAGTGGAAAGCATACGCTTGGAAGGAATAGCAGAGACAAGACCATATAAGGTTTTGTAGACCATTTTCAGAAGATTAAATTTTATTTATTCTGAGTGTAATAGGAAGCCTTTGAAGGTTTTTAATAGGGGTGCGATGGAATGCAGTTTACATTTTTAAAAGCTCTCAGTGGCTGTTATTTGGAGATCATTTGGGGTGGGAGAAAGAACATAAGTGAAAGGGTCACTCTGGAGGTTGGGAAGATGCTAGTAGTTTGAACAGGGTGGTTTCTGGGTTGCTAGAAGTACCTGGAGTTTTCTGACATGTCCTCTGGGATTAGCATTGACAGGATGTGGAAGTGATTTGATGGAGGAGTTTGAGCAGCTAGGTGGATGGAACCATTCACAGTTCAGAGAGGAGAAGAGGGTAGGAACAGGTTTCAGGGGTTGGGGATTACTTGGCAGTGGAGGGTCAAGGTTTCAGGGAATTTGTTTGTATGTTTTTAATTTAAACATATTCGGTACTTCAAATTTTGGTAAGATGAGGTTAATCTCTCTACTTATTTTCTTTTCTGACGACTAACATAAAAAGTAAATTTAAAGTTTCAGAGCAAATTAAAGGATGCATCTTATAGGCAACAAGATACACAAGAAACAAGTCTTGGAAACTACTAGAGAGAAGAAAGAAGAAAAAGTTTTAAAAGTTTCTGTCAAATCACAAAGAACCATTGGAAATATACCATGTTATGAAATTCTGCAAGAACTAGCTGGTTATTGGCATACAGTGATTGGAAGCTTATAAGTTTCATGCATGTAATTTTTTCCTACTTATTAAAATCGGCTTTTGCTTAAACCACAAAAGACGCTAGGGGTTAAATAGTGTAATAAAAGGGAAAAAAACTCCTTATAAGTGATTTAGCTTATATTGAGGTTATATCTTAGATGATCTGAGTTATAAGGACTTTGAATAAATTGCAAGGATACTTTCTTTTCTAAAAACAAGAGTCCTTCTGCAATGTGATGCCACAAAAAGAATAGACCAGATTTAGTAACTCTCTGGTTACTGGTGGTCCTAACCTGTGTACTCTGGGCTCCAGAACCTTGGTTGTGATTGTTATTTTGGTCCCACAAATTCCAAGTCTTCCCTCTTACAATATCTTAAAGTGTTCTTTATGGGAAACCTCAAAAGGACATCTAATATATATATAATTAAATATATAGGTATTCAGGAAATTACACATAATATCATAAACCATGTTCTTGGAAAAGTTGCTTAGCCTCTCTCAGACTTCGTTTCCTTATATGAATTGTATGGATAGTGATACTTAATTCGTAGGCTTACTTTAGGATTAAAGGAGATCCTGTTTATAAAGTGCTTCTCACTATGCTTGGCAAAGAGAAAGCCCTTAATAACTAGCAACTATTATTATTTTATTTACTAAGGTCAATGTTCTGATAGTGTTCTCCTATCTCAAGTTTTCCCCAATAAGGATTTGTTGAAACCTTATTTTCTGTGCTTTACTAGAGTTTGATCTTTTTGTCACTTTATTCCATAATGTCTGCTTATCTTTCATTGGAAATTTCTCCTGCACAAATTGCTGCCCGACTATCACTTATTGAGTTGCTACTGTGGGTTACAGGATGTTTCAAAAGGATTCTTCTTGCCTCAGTTTGGGCTGAGGCCCCAAATCAGTAGGTGAAAGTGTTACTGAGTCCAAGCCCATACTGCCCACTGGATGATAGGCCAATAAATTGAGAGATGAGTTGTTGGGACAAGGAATAGCAGCATTATTTGGAAAGCCAGCAGACTGAGAAGATGGTGGACTAGTGTCCCAAAGAACCATTCTACTCAAGTTAGAATTCAGGCTTCTTTTATACTAAAAGGGGAGGGGGTATGATTGGTTGTTGCAAACTTCTTGGTGCCAGAATCCTTTGTTTTTGCATCTGTCCATGAGGGTCAGGTCACGATGTTCATGTTCCTGTAAGCCTCCAACAAGTCAAATGTTGTTCTCTGTTCTGCAGCTTATCTCTGTGTGACTGGAAAACTGTTATACCTTTAAAGGTCAGAGCCTTGAGCAAGGACTATCCTGTATATTTCAGGCTGTAGGCAACATTCTTACCTTGCAGCAAAAACAATAGAATACAAAGGTCAAGGCAAAAGAAACAGATCCAATATGGAGTCAGATTTGTACTTTCCTATTACCCAAGTGCTCTTCTACAATGGAGTGAGGTACCAGACCACCTATGCAGGATTTGCAGAAAAGGTTTCAAAATTCAGTTTGTAGCCCTTGAATAACTATCCATTTTTGAAAGAATCATGAAGTGACAAGTAGAGAATGTGTGTGGAAGTTTTTGGTATGTTGAAACATTTTCTCTCATATTACCCCCCACTCTATCCACACTCACCCCAAGTTGAGTGAGAGGTGCATTGAGGAAACCATTCGACAGATTGACCTAGGTCTTCTCTAGGACCTAGGTCAAGCCTAGAACAACCTAAAGTTACAAGGTTATTGTTGGTTAGATGTGTCCATAGCATAGCTGGAAGTGTTAGGGAAGCCTGAACAAAGGATGGGTGAGCTTGAGCAAAGGATGGGTGAGGGTTGTCTGATGAGCAGATGGGGGACAATACGAGACAAAAATCTGCCCAAAGATGTTTTACAATGACTTTCTCCAATAAGGAGAAGTGATGGGTCCCCAAAAGGGAGAGTCTGTGCAGAATAGACCACTCAAATGGGGGGATTTTAAGGGATCAATAGTTATGGGAACTCAGGCAGAGATCCCAGTAATGACACTGTCTACAAAGAACTAAAAAAAAAAAAAGTCTAAACTTCTGCCAAGCCCAAAGAGACTTAGTTTTAAACTTCCACCACATAGTCTAAAGGAAACTAAGAGTAGATTATTGACGTCAGGTAAGCAGTAACTTTCCTGCTCCCTTACCTCTTTTCTCTTCCTTGGCTTCTCCCCTAGAAGAGGATGTGAAGCCTAGGGCTGGTAGAAAAGAGGTGGGAAAGGAAGCAGTAGCTCACCCCATCGTTGGAGGAAGTCATTGAGAAGATGTGACCGCTGGTTGACCTGCAAGCTGGACCTGGGCAATCAGAGGCTCCTCACCTCTCCCTCCCCATCCTTGGAAAGTGGGTTCTGCTCACCATTCCCATAGTGGGAGTCATTTTCAAGGATGCAGCCTTGAGAGAGCAATGTGTTGCTGAGACCTTCTGGACGGTGTATGTGACTGATTGTCCACATTAAGGACTCTATATAAACTTTTAAGAATCTGGTAGGTGGGTGCCAAAGATCTACACATCTTGCGGCTGCCCAAGACAAGCCATGTATGTAAGTTCCCTTGCTTATTACCTACCACCTACCAATCTGGAGTACAGTAAGTCCCCTAAATATGAACCTTCAAGCTGCGAACTTTCAAAGATGCAAACATGCGTTCACATGTCCAACCATATAAGTTAGTTCACCTGTCTGGCGTACATTGTCACGTGTGTGCATCCTCTACAAGTGGTTGTGCTTTTGTGTACTTTATTGTAAGTACTGTATAGAGTACAGTAGTACAGTATCTTTATTTCAGGCCCAGGATGTCGGAAACAAGAGTAAAAGCAGCGGTGATATAGCTGGTACTGTTAAGAAGCACCAGGAATTGGAGGCCCAGAGAAAGGAAGGAGAGAGACAAGAGAAAGAAGAAGTAACTGAAGACCTGAAGAGATTCCCGATGCAGGAAATGGCAAGGGGTTTTTCTTTATTTGTGGAGGCACTGTTAGTTTTTGAGGCACAGGACCCAAACGTAGAATGGTACACAAAGGTTGCAGCAATTGTTCAGAACGCAATCCAGTGCTACCGTGTCATCTATGAAGAGAAAAAAAGAGCTACTACCCAGACATCACTGGATCATTTTTTTCAGGAGGGTAGATAGAACTGAATCCAGCAAGGAACCAGAACCTGTGCCATCAGCGTCAGGCGTGAGTGAAATTGCAGCTTGCCCTCCATCTCCTATTGCCGACAATCCTTCAGCTCTACCATCTCCCACCTCCTCTCCCTCCTCCAGTCAGTAACTCTTCTTGCCTGTTCACCTGATGCCAGCCCCTGTATGCCAGCTGTTGTATGGTGCTACTGTACATTTCAAGGAACGCTACTGTAAGATTAAAAATGGTTTCTTTATTTTTTGTTTGTTTTCTATATACTATTGGTGTGAAAAGTATTATAAACTTATTACGGTACAGCACTATATAGCCGATTGTGTTAGTCGGGTGCCTAGGCTAACTTTGTTAGACTCACGAACAAATTGGACTCAGAATGGAACTCGTTCTTATGTAGGGACTTACTGTAGTGTGCGCCTCTGTTTTCAGTCTCTTTTTGCCCTCTGTGTATGGGGGCCAGCTTCAGGTTTCACCCAGGAAGCTCCTGAGGTTTTGAACCAACACCCATCCTTCTGATAGAGGAGAGGAGGAGATTTAATTTTGGATACCTTTATCATGCTGAAGTGAACATATACATTCCTGAAACAAGACTATTGTTTGGACTGCTCGTAACCCATGTATGTATGTCTTACTCATGTGTACGTATCATCCAAGCGGGAGTCGCCAAGGTATGGAGACTACCTGAGATTTCACTTAATGGCAGAGGAAGAACACATCCCACAGAATGAGACCGAATGCACAGTTGGAGGGCAGCGGCAACTTCATTGCCTCTGCGAGTCCCACTTAGTCAATCTGCTAGTTACATTTGTGTCTGGCTTTGTACCAAGTGTTTGAGTAATATTTGCTACCGTTTTTGAGCACTAACCACATGGTAGATGCACTGTGTTCTGTCTGCCTCCAGCACACTTTTCCCGACCCAATCTACTTGCCGTATTTATTATCATACATCCACCCCTCATCAAAATAAAAGTCCCTTATTTTCTACCCCAAAGATCCCTGAAACTCCCTAATCTAGCACCTACTAGAGATTTTTTTGTTTTCTTTTTGGTTTAAACAATTCCTTGTTTAATTGTCCGTCTTCTCCAATAAACTGTAAAAAGTGTGAGGACAGGTCTTCCTGGGCTGGTGACTGATATTCAGTAAGGTATTTTCAGAATTTTCTCAGTTAATTATCATAACAATCTAAGATGTTATTGTGCAGATGAGAAATGTGAAGTTCAGAGGTCATAGTGTGCCTAAATTCAATCACTTCTGGTGGGTGATGGAATCAGAATGCACACCTTGGATTGGGGTTGGTCTCCTTCCTGCCGAAGAATGTGAGAATTTATATGGTCCACTCTCCTCTGACAAGAATGACTTGGTTGCTGTCTAAACATCTCTTGGCATTGAAAAACTGAAGATTTTAAAAACAACACAAGTAACCGTAAAGGATTCTACGGATTCTACGTAAAGGATTGAATGTATCATGTTACCTTAAATCATAACGCAGAATACCAGTAGCTCTTTTTAAAAATGCCAGGGTATTAAAAATTAAATGTAAATTCAATAATTTGTTGGTCATTAAAGACCAACTAAAGAGCTAAATGTTTTCATGTTTTGTACATTTTAAGTCAAAATAGAATATACATTCATTCCTCATCCTAATTCAAAAGTTAAACAAAATTCCTTGGGGTTTTTTTCTGTATCAATGTGAATATTAAAGCAAAACTGCACAGTAAAAGAAAAGTAAATGCTTCTGAAAGCCTTTCTCTTCCAAGTCCTCATGATTTAAACATTGTACAGCAACTGACACTTAAAGTGAACATTTTTTAGACTGAATTCAATTTAGAACTCATTTTCTTATGCCATTCATGCTCAGGTCACTGTGCCAGGTACTGCAGGAGACAAAAAAGTAAATAATCTGTGGATTCTCTGCCCTCAAGAAGTTTCTGATTTGGTGAAGACAACAAAAAGTGAAGTGTTGCAGAAAGAGAAAATGAAGAGTTCAGGAAGCAACAGGAAAGACAAGGAGAGGAAGAAGTTGTAAAAGAAACAATAGAACAAAACTTCTTAGAGTTGAGTCAGGACTAGACTTTTGATTGAAAGCCCATTCAGTACAGAAGAAGAGAAAAGAAAAGCATCATACTTGATGTGCAGGCTACCTTTTCTTTGTCTCGCTATATTCACTCTCCACAATTTACCACTTTCTAACATGATGGATGATACCATCTGGTCCCCAGCCCTCGGGCTCTTGGGTGGGTCTTGCCACTGGGAGTCCTAGTTAGAGATGGGAGGGAGGAAGAAGGGTAGGCTCAGGGTGTTTGTCTGTGGGTCCCTCTATGTGGAGTCTCTTCAAACACAAGTCACTGCTGCTGTCAGGTCAGTTTTCTGTATGTGACTCCCTGGCCATCCCATCTTTCCTTGTCCCTTTGAGCTTAGGAGCGGTAACAGCTCTGTAATGACTGATCTTGAATCATGGCAGCATTCCTTGAGACTCTTCCGTATCTCCCATACCCAATACCTTTGTAAATATCCTCCAGATTAAATCCTCCTCAACATTTTTTATTAACTTGAGTGAGCCACTGTTGGAAGAGGTCGTTGAGAGGACGTGACTGCAGGTTGACCAGAGAGCTGGACCCAGGCAATCGAAGGCTCCTCATCCCCACACCTTCCCCGTCCTTGGAATGTATGTTCTGCCCACCATCTGCATCACTGGAGTCATTTCAAGGACAAAGATGCAGCCTTGAGAGAGCAATGTGTTGTTGAGACCATCTGGACAGCATACATGACTGAACCCAGTTAAGGACTCTAAATAAACTTTTAAGATTCTGGGGGGGTGGATGGGGAAATCTACACATCTTATGGCTGCCCAAGACAAGCCTTGTATGTAGATTCCCTTATCAAACCTGCCACTTACCAGTCTGGAGTGGTCTGCCTCTTTCTTTGGTCTCTCCTTTCTCTCTGTGTACAGAGGCCAGTTTCAGATTTCACCTGGGGAATTCCTCTGGTTACACACAACAGCCATCTATTCTTATGGGGATCCTGACTGACAAATTGAGATCAATCATCATGAAATTTCAAAATATCAAGGAAAAAGAGAAGGACTTTAAAACTTCTGGAAAGGAAAAAAACATACAGTAGGTATCTACAAAGGAATGAAAGGCAAATTGGCAAGAATTCTCTTCAACAACACTTGCTAAGAGATGACAACAGAAAGATGCCTAAATATTAGTCTAAGGAAAAACTATTTTAAATCTGGAATTCCATTCCCAGCCAAGCTACCTTGAGAGCAAAATAAAAACATTGCATACATTCAAAGATTATACCCTTCTCTAGTCACCCTTTCTAAGAATGAGACTCAAGGGAAATTTTGGTGAAAACCAAGAAAGAAGATAAAAAATTCTAGATACTGTGGGACTAAACCAAGAGTATGATTAAAATTTATCTTGTAATGATAATTTGTGTAGAGGTCTAAAAAAAAACTGTTGTAAATTGCAAAAGACAGTCAGAAGATTCCATGAAGAAAGTCCTCATGAAAAAAAAATGGAGTGGATTATAAGCAGTAGAGAGAATAATCAGAGGGCTGAAAACTGGCAAAATTAGTGAAGTAAGTGAATTATTTTGTCAGGATGAAAATGAAAGACAATTAGAAACTTAACGGGAAAATTAAATAGAAAGTTGTATCAGAAGTCATGGTCCAAATACGAAGGAAATAAGAGGCATTACATGAATTAACAACATATGAGATGAAACATTAGTGAATCAGTTTGGTCTGGATAGTAGAAACATTCTCCTTGGAAGGGAAGTGAGGTGGCATCAAAGGTAGGAGCACTAATAGTTTCACTGTATGTAACTGAGAGTCAAGGTGTACTTTCGCAAGTTGATAAAAAAGATTAACAGAAATCAAAAAATCGGGAGGGGGATAAGAATATGGAAAACAAGGTAAATAAGTTAAAATTTAGTCTTTCATGGCAGGAACCAAGATATAATACCTTAAGTTTATAGCTCAAAAAACAAAATAGCTAATATCTAGAAGGACTAGTATACAAATATTAAAAAGCTGTTACCTTTAGGCATTGGGATGGTTGCAAGAGGGTGGTGCCTAGCAAGATAAGGAGGGGCAAAGACTGTTGCTTGTCATGAAGACTTCTTTTGTATGATTTTAAAATCATTATCATATGCTCTTATTGTATGGTTATATTACCTTGACACAAAATGAAATAAAAACCTTTGAAAGGTGCAAACAAAGAAATACAATAAGACACATGATGTTATAAAGTAAAAGACAAATGATAAAATATATTTGAGGAATACAAGAGGGAGAGGTCATTCTGGGCTAAGAGAACTAGTGAAACCTTCATAAAAGAGGTAGTTTTCAATCAAGATATATTTTTGAGAAGAAAAATTTAGGATCAAGCCATTTTAATTGTGTGTGTGTGTGTACATACTGAGTTGTGCATGTATTAATCATACTAACAAAAACTATTGCCTTGAGAAAGAAATCAACAATGTGCTTTCTTTTGGTCAGAGATAGCTGTAAAAACCAAATGAAATTAAATTCTAGTGAAATAATTATAAATAACCAGTTTTGCACCTCTAACACCTAGCAAGTTGAGTGACACAGAGGGGACGCTTGGTAAATACAGGTGAGGCTATTAGTTAATAAATGAGTGAATGAATCACAAGTGATTAAGGAATTACTTTAGGAAAGCGTGCACATCTGCAGCAGGAAAGTCATGGCTTGATATATAAAATACATCAACATACAATATGACAAATGTGTCGTAGAGTGGAAAAAGCCCCCACGATGAATGCCAAAGCTATAGGACAAGGCCATTATCAGGTTCGTGTTCTATAAATCATCGAGTATACATGAGGCTCAGTAAAAACAGAGGTATGCGATGAACTGCTTGTCTCTGGTCTTTGTACTCACATCATTTCAGATACTAATTGGAGAGAGGTTTAAGGTAAGGTAACAAGCAACCATGCTGAGGAAGTCCAGATTTAATATCCAAGATACAAAAACAAAACAAAACAAGAACAGAACTGAATTGTAGGCATAGGCAGTCAATTAGAATTTGGTTGTCTTCTCATGATCATGGCTACCTGAGGGTTTCCCGGACATAATTAAATAAAATAAGTCAGGAAGTATTGCTCTCTGCATTTCTCCCTTTTCAACTATAGGTTTTGCAGTTTGGAGGAAAGAACGCTTAACTTGATAACTTTAACCAGGTCTTTCCCAGGCTGGAAACACAAGTACCTGTTCACTAGCATATTTCCAGACTATATAGTTCTTGGCCCAGAGCAGGTGCATTACTGATAACTTTTTAGGAGGAAAAAAAAAAACAAATGCTGAAATTCTGACTTATTAATTCACTTCAAAATTGATCTCAGTGTTTTCGGTGTTCTCTGAACAACTTCAATGATGGTGAATTCACACTGGCTGGAAAAAAGGAGATTCTATTTGTAGATAGTGATACATGGGTCATATTCCTCTTATATCCTGGCCCCAGATCCAAATTACTGCCCCAGACGTGACCTCAGTAGTACAAAATAACAGGGCACTACTCCCTGCCTCTTTTTTGAATTCTGTGTATCTACTGAGTGAATTGACTTTTTGGTCAGTCATGCCAAGGGGTTTATTCATACTGAATTTATAATTATTTCTCATACTTTTACATGTATGCATATTAAATCATATCCTTCTCATTTTGTATTTATGAATTTTGAAAACCAAGTTAAATAGTTTATGGTTATCCATGTTATATTTTTGGAGGGGGATATTTTCCATTTAAAAAATGTTGATATGTCTTGCATACAGTAAAATTTGCTTTCTTTACTGTACAGTTCTTTGAATTTTGAAAAATTTATACAGCCATGTAACCACTACCACAATTCAGATAAAGAACAGTTTTATTGCTCCAAAATACTCCCCAGTGCAGTTTTGTAGTCAACCATTCTCCCACTCTCATGTCTGGCAATCACTGATCTGTTTTCTGTTCCTATAATTTTGCCTTTGCAAGAATATTATTTCAATGAAATCATACAGTATGTAGTCTTTTGACTATGGCTTCTTTCATTCAGTAGAATTCATTGGAGATGCAATTATATTGTTGTGTGTCTCAAGTGCATTTGTTTCTTTTTACTGTTGAGTAGTATTCCATCTTACAGATATACTGGGGGTTTATCTATTCCCCAGCTGAGAGACACTTGAACTGTTTCTGGTTTTTGGCAATTAACAGATAAATCTGCTCTAAACATCTGTGCACATCTTTTTGTTTAAACATAGGTTTTCATTCACTTGGGTTAATATTTGGTAGTGGAATTTCTAAGTTGTATGGTAAGTGTATGTTGAACGTTATAAGGAACTGTCAAAATGTTTCCTAAAAGTGACTGTACTGCTTTGCATTTCTCTGAGAAATGTTTGAGAGTCCCACTTACTCTGCATCCTCATCAATACTTGATGTTGTCAGATTTTTAAAAATTAGATTTGATTCTAATAGGTATATAGTTGTATTTTATTGTGGTTTAAATTTGCACTTCTCTAGTGACTATTGATGTTGAGCATCTTTTCATGTACTTGGTTGCAATATGAAGTGCCTACTCAAATATCTCCCCATTTTCAATTTGGTTGTTTGTTTTATTATTGAATTTTGAGAGTTCTTTATATAATCTGGTTACAAATTCTTTATTAGAAATACGATTTGCAAATGTTTTCTCCCTCCCTATGGCTTGTCTTTTCATTCTGACATTGTATTTTGAAGAGTAGATGTTCTTAATTTTGATGAAGTCCAATTTATCAAATATTTTCTTTATGGATTTTGCTTTGGGTGTTTTATCTAAAAAATCATTGTTTACCTCAAGAACACAATTTTTTTTACATTTTCTTTTAGAAGTTTTATAGGTTTAGGTTTTACATTTAGGTCTCTGATCCATTTTGAGTTAATTTTTGTATAGACCTAGAGGTATGGATTGAGGCTCATTAAAAAAAAATCTCCCCATTGTTATCTGATTGTCTCAGCACCATTTGTTGAACTGACTTTCCTTTCTCTATTGAATTGTCTTTGCACCTTCATAAAAAACTAATTGATACTATATGTGTGCATCTATTTCTGGACTCTCCATTCTGTTCCATTTATTTATATGTATTTCTTCTCACCAACATCGGACTGTCTTGACTTCTGTAGTTTTATAGTAAGTTTGGATATCAGGTAATGTGAAACTTCCAACTTTACACTTTTTTTCCAAAAATTTTTTGACTACTCTAGTTTCTTTGCCTGTCCACATAAATTTTAGAATGTTTGTTGATTTCTTTAAAAAAATCTTCTTGGAATTCTGATTAGGATTCCATTAATTCTGTAGACTAGTTTGGAGAGAACTAATATAACAATTTTGAATATTCCATTCTTTGAACTGGTATATCACTCCAGTTATTTAGATCCTCTTTGATTTCATTCATCAATATTTTATAGTTTTTAGCATACAGATCTTACACTTTGTAATATTTGTACACATATATTTCATTTTTTGGTCCTATTGAAAATGGTACTTCAAAAAATTTAAACTTCTGATTATTCACTACTAGTATATAGAAATATTATTAAATTTTTATATTGACATTGTATTCTTCAACTTTAATACTCACTAATTAGTTTTAATAGCTTTTTAAAAGGTCTGAAATTTTCTATATCATGCCTATACAATCATGTCATTTGCAAGTAGAGACGGTTTTATGTCTTTCCAATGTATATACCTTATTTTTTTCTTGCATCTCTACTACATATATTTTTATTTAGCCCATTGTTCTAGCCTGTGAAGAACTTTGGAATCATGAAAGTGTCATCTATTTTTTTCACCGTTGATCAGAAAGTTCACCAATTCCTCCTCTTAGTTTGTATTTAAAAGTACTGAACCGGATAATTTTTGTAAACATAACAAAACAAACCCACTTTTTGTTAGGAGAAATTTAAAGCATCTATAGATGTGGAAAAATAGTATAATGAACACCTCACTCCCATCACAAAACTTCAAAAGTTATCAATACATGGCCAATCTTGCTCCTTCAATACCTCCACTGATTCCCTCTTCGTGTCCTTACCTTCCGGTTATTTTAAACAACATATTATTTTCAGATAGAGATTTGATAGTGAACTCCTCCACTATGCTATAAGCTATACAGAGTAGGGAATGATGTCTTATTTATAATTTTATATCCACTGTAAAGCTCAGCACATGGAATATATATTCAAGATATTTTTGTTGAACTAAATTTTTATGGAATCTCTCACTTCAGTATAGTTCTAGATGCCCTTTCTCCCTTTGCTTTTTGAAAATCCATCTAGTTTACTTTGAGGTCCTTTTCTATATTTAGTTATTTATATAATCTTCTTTTCAAAGTATTTTAATTGACACTTATGACAAAATATAAGTAACACATATGTATCAAAACATAGTAATGCATTGTGTGCTTAACACCTAACTCAAGAACCGGAATTTCACAAAATCACTGGACCGCTATGCTCCCCATCTTTTCTAGAGATAATCTCTATTGTGAATTTTATCATTCATATTTTAAATAGTTACATACATATGTAGATGTACGTCTTAACAAGCATATTTTTTAGTTTTGCTCATTTTTGAGGCTTGTAAAAATGCTATCATGCAGTTAAGTGTCTGAAAATTATAATTTTTAAAACAACAGCATTCAGACAATTTACATTTTATATAATTATTGGTATGGTTTGATTTAAATATACCATCTTGCTCTCTATTTTATCTGTTTTTGTTCCTTTTTTGGTTTTTCTTGACTTCTTTTGGATTAATAGAATATATTTAGGATTCTCTTTCATCTCCATTTGTTTTTTTCTAGTTAAATTTCCTTTACAATTTTTGGGTGATTGCTCTAAGGTTTACAATATATGTCTTTAACTTATTATAGTCTATCTTCACATTATATTACATTACTTCATACAGGTTGTGTGAACCTTGTAACAGAATTCTTCCATTTCTTCCTCCCATCCTTTGTACTATTGTTGTCATTTTACTTCTCATATGTTATAAACCTTGTAATACATTGTTACTACTTATGCTTTAGACAACATATTTTCTTTTAATATTATTAAAAATAAGAAAAAAATCCCACCCCCCTTTCCCCTTGAGTAACCATAAGTTTGTTTTCTTTGTCTGTGGGTCTCTTTCTGTTTTGGAAGTAAGTTCATTTGTGTCTTTTTTTCTTTTTCTTTTTTTCTTTTGGATTCCACATATAAGCGATATCATATGATATTTGTCTTTCTCTGTCTGGCTTACTTAACTTAGTATGAAAATCTCTAGGTCCATCCATGTTGCTGTAAATGGCATTATTCCATTCTTTTTTATGGCTGAGTAATATTCTATTGAGTGTGTGTGTGTGTGTGTGTGTATGTGTATATGTATACCACATATACACACTACTTTGTATAAAATAGATAACCAACAAGGACCTACTGTATAGCACAGGAACTAAACATTATGTAATAACCTATAAGGGAAAAGATTCTGAAAAATCTTTATATATATATATATAGCTGAGTCACTGTGCTGTACACCCTACAAGCTATTGTAAATCAACAATACTTCAATAAAAATTTAAAAAATAAAATAAAATAAACTAAATGGAACAAGATAACCAAGAAAAAAATAAGAAAAAAAATCATCTCAATTTTAGCCAGCCCCTATGCACCTGGGCCTTGAGGATAGGGCATTCTCAGTGTTTCTGTCAGTTCCACCTGTGTCAGCCAAACTCTGCCTTGTATCTGTGGCAGGTATTGGGAAGAAGAGTTTCCTGACCCTCCCCTAGGGCAGCAGATTTCTGCTTTGTGTTGGTTCAGAACACTGGGACTTAAAGATTTTCCTTTGTCTCTCCTGGGGAAGACATCTTTTTTCCTATCATTCCCTAAGAAGATTTCTGGTGGCAGGAAGGGGAGTGTCATACTCTTCCTCCAGAGGCTGATGGGTTTTGCTATTATCTCTTCCTCAGTGACCCTGGATGCATAGAGGATTTTGTATTCTTCCCAAAGTGGCTTTTGTTTTTGGTGAGAGATAGGTCCAGGGAAGTGGATGATGTCTTTGTGTCTGAATCTAAGCAGAAGGTATTCTCCACCTGCATACACCACTGAAGGGACATCTAGCTGGTCTCCTGTCCTGCCCCTAATCTTTCTTGAGAGCATTCTTGGAGCCCCATGGAGAAGACTGGTGTGTGAATAAGAACTATCCTGGGTCTGGGGCTCCTAGTTACTCTAAACTTACATGCTAGCCCACATGTGGCCTTTAGGAATTTGTTACAAGTTTAGCTGATGTCTTACCTTCTTCTGGAGTGGCCTCCTATTTCTCTTGATCTCTGGTAAAGGTAAAATAATGTTCATGTCTCTCTTTAGAGGGGCTTGTCTTTTTTTTTTTTTTTTTACAACTTTATTGGAGTATAATTGCTGGCTTGTCTGGTTTTGAAATTCAGTTCTTATGGCTGCCTTATGACCTCAGCTCCCAGATGGGTTCAAGATAAGTTATAATTTTGTATACTATATTTTGTATATTATATTATTTTGTATATTGTTTTTGCTGTTGTTATTAGGCTGGGAGCAACATTCTCTCTCAGCTTTCTATAGCTTAAGTGGAAGTGGGGTTTATAAGGATTATTTTCTTCACTCAGCATTAATTTTCAAGATTTATGTTATTGCATATAGCTGTAGTTCATTTGTTCCCCTGATGCATAATATTCTAGTATGTGTATATATTACAATTTATCCATTCTCCTGTAAATAGGCATTTGGGTTGTTTCGGGTAATTTATTTTTATAAACAACATCGCTTCGAACACTCTTAGTCATATCTGTTGGTCCACTTTTGTAAGTTTCTCTAGCTTGTATACCTATAAGGGGAGCTGTTGGATTATAAGGTATGTATGCTAATGTTCAACCTTACAAAATAATGCTTTTGATTTTTAATTTATGCCACCACACCTTCTGAACAATAAAGAAAACTGCATGCATCACTTATATTTGTCCTTTTTTTTGTTTGCTTTTTTGTTTTTGGTCATCACCTATGTCTACCCTTCCTTTGCTTATGATCTTTTGAGTTCTAATTCCTTCTGTTTTTCTCTTTGGATCATGTGGTTTATGATCCAGCTCTTGCTTTCATCTTAACCTTATTACTTCATTTTCTTGATTTTTGACTCAGTGTTTCCCAAAATATTTTGGCTTGGACTTGCTACTGTAGCTTGCATTGTGTTGATCTATAGACTATAATAGCCCTCATCTTATTCAGCCACTTAATCCCCCATCTCCAACTCTGGCTAACTGAGCCAGCATGCTAAGTATTTACTCCTTGGCCTACTGTGTGTGTATGTGTTGGGGAGCACGGGGCATGTGTGAGAGCATGTGCACGTATGTGTATTACTAACTTGAGGTTATTACAACTTGAAGTATTGCAAACACTTGAGGTTGAAATAACTCTACCAACCATTATCTTTTAGGTAGACTTAATTTCATCCTAGAAACTGGTTTAAGTAGTTAACTAGTCACAACTCCAAGCCATATTTCTCTGCTTAGTCTTTAAGGACATTAAGAAAGATAAAATCGAGATTTAGATAAAGTGTTTTTTTTTTTTTTTTTTTTTTTTTTGCCCTCAAACTGTAGGTGACTCAGAGAACTTGCTTCATAAGGCACAAATTAGGATTATTCTTTCTGCTTTGGGTTCCTTGTAATGACTCTTTGTCCAGAATTAGAGTGCTCATGGGAAGGCATTAATACTTGGGCCATAATATGTATGAGGACAAATTCAGTGAGAGATTCAATGTTATGCTGGTGATGTCAATTGTCTGGGAATATACTTTATGCTAACAGAAATATACATAAAGAACAAGAGAGAAGTTATGGGAGGAACTAAATAAAGAAACCCAAATTTTCTATATGCTATGAGTTTTATTTTCTACAGGGAAATATTGATTCAAAGCAGCTATGAAGTGCATAGAATACTCTTACATTTATAGTTGTAAAGTTAGGAGAAAACATGGTCTGTGCTCCCAAGGATTCTAGAATTTAACAAAAATTAGTATCCAACCAATACCAATGAGTGCATCAATAAACACGTGGCAGATAACACATATAAATAAATATAGATACTCAGAAGGATATAATTCAGTGTTATGAAATAGCTGGATCAGAAGAAGACAGGAAAAGACAGTTCAAGAATGAGTAGCCTCATTGAAAAGATGGCATGAGTAAACATTTCCTCATCCAAAGGTATATTTTAAAATATCTGTATCTTTCCATGCTGCAAACATTGAAGTATTGTATTGGGTGTTGTTGATGACCTGCTGAGATACCCCTTAAAAGGCCAGAACATCTAGCTGCCTTGAGTGTTGGCTGCAAAGAGCTCACTGCTGCCCCACTTCCAGAGAGCTGTCTGAACTCAGTGATCTCAAAGAGTCGTTCCCAAAAGGCAGCGTTAACTTCACCTGGAAACGTACTAAAAATGCAAATTCTCAGACCCCACCCCAGATCTACGGAATCAGACTTTCCAGGGGTGGTACCCAATAATCTGTGTTTCATGGAATTCCACATGACTGATTCACAGTGAAGTTTGAGAACTTCTGTACTAGCTGATGGAAACTGCTTGGTCTCGGAGGTAAGGCACCACCACCACCCAGCTCCACAGCGGCTGACTGACTGATACAGGGAACAAAAGGCCAAACTCCTTGCCTCTGAAGTGGGGAGAAGACAGCAACTCTGTGATGTGATTTATACTCTAGAGAAGGAGTCAGCAAACCATGACCCCTGGGCCAAATCTGGCCCACGGGTTGTTTTTGTAAATAAAGTTTTATTGGAACAAAGCCAGGCTCATTTATTTTATTGCCTATGGCTGCTTATATGCTACAATGGCAGAGCTGAGAAATTGCGAGAGAGCTGATGAAGCTGCTGACTCTGCTCTAGAGTTTCACTTATTCCCAACATATGAGGCCAACCCCAGACTCCACGTGACACCCATGTCCTTGCTTGGTTCTCTCTCCTTTTCTATTCTGCTTCCTTCCCTCCCTTACAGATTGCATCCAAATCTCTTCCTCAAGCTCTGCTTCTTGACAAGAGAAACTGACAGTATACTCACATGTTTCTTAATTTTCCTGCTATTTTTTCTGTGTTTCCATTGGCCCTAAGGGAGCTGTGAAGTGTCCCAGACTTATTTGCCGACGGTGCTCAATAATCAGTTCCCTCCCAGGTGGTCTTTTGGATCTGTGATGCTCCTTTCAGAAAGGGAAGGTGCTCATCATCTCTGCAACCCCAGCTTTTCTTTCTACTGCTTCTCTAATGGAGTGACAGTGATTGCCCAGAACGGTCTTTGTCACCCTAGTTCCAAGGGTCACAGGTTAATATTATTTCATCTGCATTTATAATATTTTTTAGAGCACCAGAGGCTTCCAAGGCATTTATCACCATATGATGCATGATGTAGCCAATGTCCAAAGACCTCTGGGAATATACAAATGCTCACCCCCATCCACCAGTGATGATAAAGTATGGGTAAGAATGAGGTGAGGATATTGTTGCAATTCATTATATTAAACATAAGAAAGAGAAAATATTTTGTCTACAGTTTGCTAAATGTCTTACAGAAAGAATGAAGCTTTGTCTAAATAGCGCCCAGTCCTGCAATCTCCTGAGTTTTCTACCTTTATAATAATGAAGCAGCACTGAGACCTTTCCATGATAGTAATCTTCCTTGTGCAATTACTTGCAGTTGATGCTTAGAAAAATATTCATGGTTTCTAATGCAATATGTTTAAATTTTTTTTTCTTACTGAGAAAATAAAGGAAGTAGTAGGGCTAACACACAAAATGAAAAATATAATTAGTATCAAGAGTTGAAATAGCCAAAGTCATTTTCTGGAAGGATAAAGAAGGGAATGCGAAGAAAGTGAGAAACTTATTAATGAAATAGGATCAAGTGTGCTGAGGTTGCACTTTAATATTGGCTGAGGATTTGGACCGGGGTGAGCAGTGAAGGGACTATTCTTGTCTGCGAGGAGAGACAATGGATCATTTCTTAAAGTCTGAGGAGGTTTCTCAGGACATAGGAGAGGTAGAGTTTCTCCCTCTCTTCTCTGAAATAGCTGTTTGCAGGTCGGCGGCCCACTGTAGGATTTTCAAATGGATGGTTTCATACAGCTTGCAGGAAGGTGCTATATATATATGGCATAAGAATAATTTCTTTACCAGAATGGGAATTTTATGAGCTGAAGTTTAATTTAGAAGGTCATTTGTTGATGAACTTCAGTAGAATATTTTACATCTGAAGGACGTTTACCAAAACCCTTTTCAGCTTTCCAGTTGATTAAAAATCATTGCTGAGTACTAATAAGTGAATAGTGGGGCACTCAAGATTCAGAATTACATACTCACATAGAACCATTAGATTTTTTATATATTTTTTTTTTGTTAAATACACAGTATTCTTCTTACCTCTGGTGCAAGTTGAGTAATATATTCTTTTTTATCTTTACGGAACTTTTTTTTTTAACATCTTTATTAGAGTATAATTGCTTTACAATGATGTGTTAGACTCTGCTTCATAACAAAGTGAATCAGCTATACATACACATATATCCCCATATCTCCTCCCTCTTGCGTCTCCCTCCCACCCTCCCTATCCCACCCCTCTAGGTTGTCACAAAGCACTGAGCTGATCTCCCTGTGTTATGCAGCTGGAAACAAAAAAAAAAAAAGGTTCTGAAGAACCTAGGGGCAGGACAGGAACCATTAGATTTTAATATAGTAATTCAAACCTGACAATGATCAACATGAAGGGGTAGCAGATAATAAAACACTTCACATTTGTACATCACTTTAAAATTCAAAGTACTTTCATGTTTTTAATTTTATTTTATCCTCACAACAATACAGCAAAAGGGAATAGGTATTAAAATAAGCTTGTTATAAAAATAAATATATATGAATTATATATATATAATTAATGTTGTTAAATAGATATATAGTAGAGTCACAAATACGAGAATGTGCTTTGGACAAAACTAGAAAAAAAATCTGGGTTCCAACACTGACCCTGATTCTTACTAGTTTTGTAACATTGATGATGTTATTTGACACACCTGAACCTCGACTTCAAAACAGAATATGGTGTTATTGAATAACACCTAAGGTTGTAAACGTGAACTACCCGACACAGAGTAAATGCTTAGAGAATTCTGGTTACTTTTATACTTACCTTCAGCTGTATGCCTCCCAAATTTAAAAAAGATAAAAAGCAGCTTCCAAGATAAATAGCATGTAAAATGGATAGTTCATGACTGAAACAGAAGAAACACTATCTTAAAAAAACACAACCAAAAATAGATAGTGCTATAAACCGAAAGTGAGTTAATTTCTAAGGTATGTGTGAATTTAGCTCTGAATTTCCTGACATCTAAAAGGAAGCCTCATTAGTTACCTAAAGTTCTCTCCAGACAAAAGAAAGCATACTTTTACAGACAAGAAATAAAACTTTCCTTGGAATTATGTTAAATGAGGTGAATTTCTGCGGGCCTTTTAAAAACTGATATTTGCAAACATAATGGACACAGCTTGGCTCCAGCTTTACAAAAACAACAGAAATACTGATGAGACAGCTTTCCTATCGACCTTCTATAATGGCTCAGGGCAAAACCTTGTGTCATCAATCAGTGAAGGTAGTTCTATGGAGAACTGAGATAATTTGGTCCAAGTACATTGCTTCTTGATGATCTAACTTAAAATGCAGTAGGCTTGGAGAGTTTAGGAGAAAGGGTATGTAGCATGCCCATTACACTGTCTTTTTCAAATATCAGATGCCTTAAGCCAGCCCCTGGTGGGTGCTGGCTCACAGACACTTCCTGATTGAGCAACAACTGATGACATGGCTATTCTACACTCTTGGCTAATGTGCAAGTTGCATGCTTTACACACCAGACATGAGGAAGGCAGTGTTATCACTATGTTATGAACGTTAAGAGCTTTACTTATATTTTTGCCAAGTCAGAGGACCAACCCATTTGAGTAGAGGTTTGGGAAGCGGGAGTACTTGTAGGTTAAATTTGCTCTTTCCCTTACAGAAGAGTTCTGACTTTTCCCAAGGGCTTGCATTCCTCAAGTTCTGTGCCTTACAATGCACAAAGGACAAGTAAGTAAGTATCATCTTCATATTCCAAAGGAAAAGTGTTTTCCGAAGGCTGCAGTCAGCAGCATAGGTGTTACTAGAACTTTCCTTCTCTGATTCCCTGGGCCAGAGTGGTTTACAGTCGTAGGCACTGCCTAAAGCTATGGAAACAATCCGATCCTGATTCTACGTTAGCTTATTGCTTCTGCCATTCCTTCTGGTTCAATCCATTTTAGGTCAAATTCTCAATAATCTCATTTCATGTCCTAAAATTCTGCTTGGGATGTGTGCTTCCACAGATGAGATGTTTTCACACTTAGCTGGTTGCCCTGGTGTCAATATATGTTTTCAAGGGCTTTGGCCCAGTCATGTAGAGTGGACCCAATTTTTCAGAAAGTCCATTTCTGCGGCTCTTACAAATAGTTGCATGTATTTTTATGATTCCTCTTTCAAGAGATGGTAATTCCAAGATTTGGAGGACAGAATGTGCTTTGGAAGTTTAAAGGCAGCCACGTCATTCACATATTTGACACACAAGTGGAATTATGTCAATGCAGGTAGCATTTGTTTGAGAGATTAAGCTGTTCTTTGTACACTACCTGCTCACTTATTTGTAAGATTCTTTTACTGATGATGCTGAAATTTCCATATGCTACACCTCTGACATCCACAGCAAAGGGGGATTATGGCAATAATACACGAGCTTAATTCTATCCAATGTTGCACCTGGATTCCTAGTTAATGAAGTATTTCTTTATTGTTATCTGTCTTTTATAAGAGGAAATTTGCCAGGCATGGGAAATATATCATAGTCTCTTGAGTCTCATCACAGAATTAAAATTTGGCAGTTTTTGCCTCCATCTTTATTGTTTTTTTTAATTACAAAAAAGAAAGTCCAAGTTCTGAAATGTTCCAAGTGAAACATGGAGCTAGTTCTTACCCCCATTCCATCCCTTTGGGGGTAATCCAAGAAAATACTTTGATATGAATTGTTTTTGAAAATTTTTGATTAATGTTTAGTCCCAATTCAAGGGTGGATCACAAAAAAGAATATGTTCATAAATATATTGTCTCAACAGGTTACATAAGATTTTGTGCTGGGAACAATGATAGCTGTTTAGTGAGGTATTTTTAAATGTGCATGTCTGATTTTTAAGCTGTGATTAAAAACCAATAAATCAAATAAAAATAATATGAAAACCTTCCTAGAGCAAAACATGAATTATCGCCATTCCAACAACTCTCCATTCCAGAGCCAATCAGTAAAGTTATTGAGAAGGAATTTTATTCTTCGTTGTTCCAGGTTCACTCAATCAGGCACAAGTAGACGCAGATTTCCAGGGCTGAAACAAAACCTTTTGTGCCTCAGAGGTTTAGAGAACAGGTTTATGCTTTTTGTGAAGAATATCTTCATTAGTAAGCCTAAGTAAATGAATCATTTGCCTATTTTTATCTACTCTGTAAACACTTCAACCGGGACTGGTGTTCTTCTGGCAAGATTGAGTCACACACATGAGCTAACTACATCTAGCTCTGCACCGTGCCTTTGCAACACATCTCCGATTATCTCAGGAGAGGATAGGCAGGACCCCTGCAGCACAGAATGAATGCACAGAGATGTGCAATGAAGGTCTGAATTATTCAAGGCACATGCAAGGTAGGGTCTCTAAATCCTTTTCTAATTCCTTCAAGATTCAGTGTAGAAATTAGATTTCCTTGACTGAGAAGTTTTCCATGATCCCTTAGGCCTGGGTTGACTGCATCTCCTAGTTTCCATGGTATTCTGTGCACATAGAACATTCTATTATCATCACAGTTTACTTGAATTTCTAAGTGGTAAGCCTTTTGAGGGTAAGAATTATGTCTTATTAATGATTGTCTCCCCATCTCCTAGCACATTTCTTGACACACAGTGGTCTCTCCATAAGTGTCTATCAAATAAATAAATACATAAACACATGAAAAAATGTTTGTTAAGTTTTCCAACCCCATCAGTGGCTTCCAAGCTCCAGCTTCAGGGTTTCAGGGTTTTGTTAACTGTCAACACTAGTCACTAAACATGCTTAAGAAGGCTAGCTTGCTCTTTTCTGAGACATGGCTCAGTGGTCACCACTTTCATAATTCTTAGATAGGGGAGGCATTATTCTGAGCTATGTACTGAGTTGACACCCTTCTAAACAGGCACATGTAGGAATTTGAGGGGGTGCCTCCCATTTACATCACCTAAAATTCTATGTCAAGAACTAAGTACACTCTTAACAGGCAATCCTGTTAAGGAAGTGCCAGCACCTAGCTTATTTTGCTTTGTGGTTGAAGAGCTAAAACATACCTGTAGATCACTGCCAGGGTACCCGTGGGCATTCCCTATATTGGACAAAATAGAACACAACATTTGAGTGGTAGGGGTGCTGCTTCCAGGGTGGGGAGAGAGGCAGGTCTCCTGCATTTCAGCTGCCTGCCCTTGGGATCTCTGCTCAAAAAAATAACTTTCTGGTGAGAGTTATAACATTTTTCATAACTGAATTATAACTGTCCAGTTTCTTGTCTTATTTCTTCACAAATATACAAATTCATTGAACCATGATTATATCCTGTTCATTGTTGTGATTTAACTCCTCATACATTAAAGTAATAGAAGAAGTAATGTATAGGTAATTATTTCTGCTCAGTGGGGAAGATTTCTCAAGTAGTATTAAATTTGGAAGTTATATCAGGAAGGACCAAGAATGTGTTTTTGGTCCTTTTCCTTCCATAACTAAGCAGAGACAGAAAAATAAGCAGGCAGTTTCACTCTGTATGTGTTGGAGAACTGGGTCTTAGGTTCTTGCACTGAACAGACATATCCAGTAGATAATTAAAAACAACCATGTATAGAGCTATAGAAATAGAGATAACAGAGACCCTCCTGAAATTGTTAATTTCTGGAGTTAGTTTTAAAAAACATAAAGAAAAGGGAGGGAAAGGTTTTCATTATGGGAATTGGTAAAAATAAGTGAACAGTGCAGAAAAGAATGAAGCAAGATCAGGTCAGAGAACTTTAGCTCACAAACTTATTCCTGAGAATTGAACACATTTGTTTCTTAAGAGAAATTAAAGTGAACAATAATGTCTTCATTCATTCATTCAACAACTATTTTCTAGGCAAAATGTTAGGTTTGGAGGATTAAAAAAAATAGTGGTGCCTATATATGCAATGGAATATTACTCAGCCGTTAAAAAGAATGAAACAATACCATTTGCAGCAACATGGATGGACCTGGAGATTTTCATACTAAGTGAAGTAAGTCCGACAGAGAAAGACAAATATCATATAGTATCACTTATATGCGCAATCTTTAAAAATGATACAAACGAACTTATTTACAAAACAGAAACAGACTCACAGACTTAGAGAATGAATTTATGGTTACCAGAGGGGAAAGGTGGTGGAGGAGAGATAAATTGGGAGTTTGGGATTGACATGTACACACTGCTATATTTAAAATAGGTAACCAACAAGGACCTACTGTATAGCACAGGGAACTCTGCTTAATACTCTGTAATAACCTAAATGGGAAAAGAATTTGAAAAAGAACAGATACATGTATATGAATAACTGAATCACTTTGCTGTACACCTGAAACTAACACAACATTGTTAATCAACTATACTCCAATATAAAATAAAATAAAAAAAATTAGTTCAAGACTTCATGGAGTGCATTATCTAGTAAGGAACAGACAAAACCAGAATAAAATAAGAAAGCAAATAATAAAGCAAGAATAAAGCAGCAAGAATAATAACACTTTTTACTTTAAGTATGAAAGAGTACATGGAAGGGAAACTTACTGTATCTTGAGAGATGAGAGAGTAGAGAAGGTGATGTCTGAGCTTAGTCTTGAACTCTTGAAGACTAAGGTGAGGAATACAGATAAAGGCCCCAGATATTTGAAAACAATCCCCAAACAAAGCAAACAGATAAAAATCATCATGCTCTATGTAAAGGAGTAGAAATACTTAGGTGTTTTGGAATGTAAGAAGCAAGACATGGAGTTATTGGAAGAGATTGAAAGGTAAGCAGGGTCACTTCTTTATTACTATGTTAGGAGCTTGAACCTACAGTATAAGTCATGGGGAGTCACTGAAGGGTTTTAAACCACGGAAACATATTTGGATGTTAGATAAACCATGGTGGTAACTGGTTGGAGGATGGATTCTAGAGAGAAAATAATGAAGGTAAGGAGGTGTGCAAGTGGTCCAGAAGAGAAATGATGAGTGTTTAAACCACGGAAGTAATTGTAGGAATGGAACAAAAGGATGTCTTCTGGGAAATATTTAGGAGGTCAAGTTGGAATTATTTAGTAATTCATTGTTATGTGGGGATGAGAGAGAAAGGTAGAGGTATGGATGACTTTTGCTGGTTCAGTGGGTAGATGTTGACATGAACAGGGAGAGGGCTATAGGAGGAGGACGAAGAGGATGATAAGTGCAGTTTTGTGGCTGTTGAGTAGATAAGTTTGAAGTTCCAGCTGAACACATGAGTGTAATACTAACAGGTGAGAAATAAAATGCAGATATGAATTTGCATATGCCATCAGTATACAGTTTGAAATCACCAAAAGAACATCATTGTATATTGTTTTATATATGTATATATTAAATATTTATATATTATACATATTTATATATGTATAATATGTAATTTAATATATTTATACAATAAATAAATATTAATATATTTATATAACATTTTATCAATATTAAATGAATACATTATAATGCAATATTGATTTATGGACTGTATAAATATTCATATATTAAACTTATGTATATAATATTTGCATATTTATATTTATACTTAAGCTACTTTGCTGATGCAGCATATTTTAGAAGGTAATTACTCTATATTCCAAAAAATAGTAATGCAATGTGGTCCTTGGCACTATGCTTTACTTCTGATACTTCTTTGGTCAAGACTGAATGCTTGGGTTCAATGACCTTGGGCCCAGTGGTTATTAAATTTTCCTCTAGTATAGACCCTCAAATTTTTAGGAATGAGGGGTTGTCTGTAAAATTCCAGGCCTCCCGTTCTGTTGTTTTCTGCGTACAACAAAGAAAGATGTCCTGTTTGAAAATTAGAATTGTAACCATTCCAGAGTAATCAAATGAATCCTCTTTTAATTTACTAGACTACTCTGTATGAAGAGTCTCCAAAAAAGAATCAATAATCTTAACAGGAACTTTAGCTCTATAACATAAACAGGATTTAACATACATGCAATCCTATTTTCACGCTATTAACCAAGAAGTATGCAAATCAACAGTGTTCTGGCCTGTGCTGACATTTCGTTAATACTTCATTAAGAAGAGTCAGCTCTTGGTACTTGAGGTTGTGCCAGAGATGGAATATTTCTTTTCCTTGAAATCCACATATTTTTCCCCAAAGCTCCAGAGCTTCTTGGAATATCTATTAATATTTATATATATATTCAGCTGTAATTCAAAAAAACAAATGGCTTCTGCTAACATTCCTATACCTCACAGAGGCCCAGAAGTTCTGAGCGTCCAAGGATTCACTTTAGATCCAAAGTGCTTTATTTGAGGATAGTTGTTCTGACAGGTAACCCTGGTGGTGGTGGGGTTATGGAATAATCTAGAACGGGGTAAGTTTCTTCCATTCAACAAAGTTTTTATTCATTCAGTATTTATTAAGCATTTACTGTGTTCTAAGCACCCTGTGAGGTTTTGTGGATAAAATATAAAGAGGTTTCAATCCCCATCCTTGAGGAATCCATTGAGTAGTTGGGGAACATAACTATATATATTTTATAATGCAATAAATATAAATACATATCTTACAATGTAGTGTATTAAATTTCAAAATCGGATTATGAACAGTGTGCTATGGGAGCCCTACCTAGGGCATTGACACAGAAAAATTGATATTTAGTTTGAACATTTGAAGATAATTAAAATTTTTCCATATGAAGAAAAGAGTGTGTGTGTGTGTGTGTGTGTGTGTGTGTGTGTGTATTCCTGGGGTTGGGAATGGGATGGGGTTTGATAAACCCCAAGTGTTTCCTGCAGTGCAAGAGGGAATGATAGATGAGACTATAAGTGCTATTGAAGCCCAGAGTATTGGGCCAGAGAAAGAGGTCCACCCTAGGTAATTTTAACTGAACAGCTGGACCTCAACCAATTTCAGCTCCTGGAGCCCTATTGGAAGGTCTAAGAAATTTCCAATACATAAGGTTGTAACTTATTGAGCAATAACTTCAAGATAATAGACATCTGAGTCTCAAACATCTGGGTCCTAAGACCGTTGAGGTCCTGCACTGAAATACAAACTGAGGCCCCAAGTTTTTACTTAAGTAACTTCGAGTCCTGGGATTAATGTAGGAGATGGATGATCAACTGCTCATGACTTTCAGGTTTATGTCTGTCCACAGTGCAACCCAGACTTCTTTGTTTCTCCTTGTCTGTGGGGTTCTAATGCCACCGTGAAAGAACAAGCAAAATAAATGTCATCCCCTGCATCCTCAGCACGCTGAGCGGTGCATGTCTACCCTTTCAGGAGGGTACCTGTGTGCACCTTGCAGCTAACGTGCTGAGACAAAGTGTCACTTTTTTAAGAAGGAAAAATGTTGGGCCACGTTCAAATAGTAGCATTTCTAGAGTACTGAGTCCGTTTCACAAAGGACTGATTATTCTTCATCATCAGCTGAGCTCCTACGATGGGGTTAACACTGGTTGAGATGGGTTTTCCTTGTAGAAAGAATTCGGGTTGACAAAATCTTTTAGTTCTTTCAGGATCCTGGGGATAGACTATTAGCTCTTTGAGGGCAGTGGCTGTGTCCATCTTGTTCAATGTTATTTCCCTGGCACTTACAAAAGTGTTCATTATTTTTGAGTAAACAAATATTTCCTGGATAGTGTTATCTAAACATTTTCTTAGGTATCTTTAAAGTTCTGTTTGAAAGTATTTAAACTTGGTGGATGACAAAAAGCAATGTAGGTATCAGTCTGTAAACTGGGAATTTTCTTATAAAGTATTCTTATGATCTTCCCTTGGAAACAAAGAGTAACAGAAGTCATAAAGACTATATTTAGGGTTTCGATAGTGAATGTATCTTGATTTAAAATAAATAGAACAAAAAATAGTCCCACAGATTTATTCATATTGGTCGGCATGACCCCGGCAAAAAAAATGTTTTAGTTACTATAGTTCTCTAGCTAAGACAGAGCAATGAAGTCAGTAGTAGTAAGACGCTAACCCTTTGCCCTTGGTTTCAGAGGAGACAACAGGAAGGGGAAAGAAAGCACGCATGTTTGAGGTAATAGCCTTGGGGGAGCTAAGTCAGGAGGTGGGAAGCTAAGTCAGGAGGTGGGAAGGAGGTGGTCCCTGAGCACTATAAGAGGCTCTAAGCCCTTCTCAGGGCTTGGGACTGACATCCACAACTGTCATCCCATTCATTCAAATGGTCCCTTGAGACCCAACGCTACATCTCCATTTCCCTCCAGGGTGGGAAAAGCCAGGCAGCACAGCCAAACTCTAGTCCAGAAGGAGTCATCACGACTGTATCTGCTTGAAGCTGTTTCTACCCTGAGGGTCTCATGCTTGATAGGGAGGGTTTATAGGGTTACCAGGTGCCAAGCTTCCAGGAAGGGCCATTCCCTTTGCTGACCATTGGAGGGTTCCTTGGAGGTGTGCAGTGAGCAGTGTGGCCATGGGTGGTCCTGATCTTCTATGCCGGGAATAGGACTAGAAACATGGCGACCATGGAGGTGGTACAACTCCCCTTTTTTTCCCAACTTCAAATAATAAGCCCCTTTCCCCCTTTTTTAAAATATATGCTTGATACATTGCTTACATTGTTTGAAACAGACAGATAAATTAGAGTCAACAGAAACAGATTGTCTGCAAATGGCTCAATTTGGTACAGTAGCCTTTCTGTGATTCCAACTAGAAATAAGCACTTACAGGGCAAAAAAGAAATAAATGCCTATCTCATTTACATCAGCCAAATGCCGGTCAGAGAAGGGATTCATTGACCTTTTCATCTTAATTTTAATTATCTATCAATTATTTATCACTGTCTGGAAGCTATAGACTCTCTTAGATGCTTAACACAGTCTTGCTGGAGGAAGGAGCTCACCATCTTTGCAGGAGAGATCCAAAACAAAGCTTACTTCCCTTCTTTTCCTCTTTCTTGTTTAAGGAACTAAGAGCTGATATATGAAAGAGGGAGAAATAACTCAGTGGTTCTGCTCTTAGCACTGGGGGCTTCATTAGGAATATGCGATTGACCAGTATCCTAGTTTGACAATTGCACGTTATGTATTGCTGACCTGCCGTCTGTTGCTGGTGGCTGTATTTTGGTGATGCATTGGCAAGGCAGTTGGTTTTACAGCTAGAATGCTCCCTCGCTCTTATTAAAACAAGGTTTCTGTCACACATGACTTCAGATATCATAATTCTTAGAACAAGAACCAGTATTTCCAAGGAAGATTTCTGGCAGTTGCTTGGAGCAGGTTAAATTAAGGCTGAGTGCAAGGTTAATATGTTTCCTTTGATCAAATTGCAAAGAAAACAAAGTTGCAGACTCACAGGACTACCTTTGAGGATTTGCAGAATAATCATGATCCCCATAATTGGTAGGCATTTTTGGTGATTTTATCTACATAGTGTTTCAGAATGTGATGTGTGATAAAAATGATACATGCTGGTTTCTGTTAAGTAAAAGAATTTCAGAAGGAGCCGGTTACTTATTTACTTGAGATCTTTGTTTTACTGTTAATAAAATCAGTATATAACTGGTTTGCCTCATGCAGGGGTTAAAGAGCAGCTTGGAGAGAGAATAACTGTATGCAGTCCTGTGAATATTTTAGTGGCACAGAAATGCTTATTATCAATAATAATAGTAATAAGCAGTGAGGGATTCAGCTGAAGAAGTCTAAGGCAAGACATTGTCACATTGTTTTCTTAGAGTTAAAAAAAACTTTGGCTTTCTTGTGCCTGTGACACTTTCAATTGTATTGGAGAGAAAAAACTTTGACTTTCTTGTGCCTGTGACACTTTCAATTGTATTGGAGAGAATAAGAGCTCTAAATGTAGTGCTTTGTTGTCTGAGGAATTCTTGATGGAGACAGACTTCATAGGAAGTCTAAATTGTGTCACTCACTGTCTGAGTTTTAGCATTAAGATCTTTGGAAGATAATTTGTTTATGCTTCATGTAACTGCAGGCTGAATTCTCTGAGGTTATCATCATAGAAGAAATGTCACCCAAAAGCAGAAAATATCCCTGAGACTGCTTCAGGCATGAGCACAAATTTTCCTGTCAAAAAATTAAGTGCAATCCTGAAGGTTATCAGTATTTGCATGTACACCCCTATTCTTTTTGTTTCCCTGGGACTAAAGGACAAAGTGAGTAGAAGCGGGAGGAAAGATCATTCTTACGCTGAAAAATACTAAAAATTGGTTGATAGCATTTTCCAAGGCTGAGTACACGAACGATCTCTGTGTACCTGCTTGGTGTATCCTTGAGTTACGGAGAAGAAATGTTGTGAGCTTTAATTTTGTAGACAGGATCCCCAGTCAATTGCTTATATTCAAGTACTTTTACCACTTCCTCCCCAAATATCAGTTTATTTTAAAGAATAGGTACGTTTTAAGTATATATGAAATTACATATAAATTACTTTTAAAGTAATATGACATTGCAAAGGGCAAATTAACAATATTTTCACTGTATGGCATGGTTTTTTTGAGTGTTTTCTATGTGGAAAATAGAAAGGCAGCATTCACAGTAAATTCATTTGATTTAGCAATGTTCTTTCACTCATGGAAAGTAGCCTTGGTACAGAAGAGTAGATATTTTGGAAAACTAGACAGAAAGGGGCAAGGGAACAGAGGCTGGCGAGCTGCTGGGAGGGTGTATGGCTCAAAGCCCACCCTTTACCTCCTAAACAGAGGGAAAATGTTAGGGTCTCATTCTGTAATTACAGTGTGGGACTCACTAGTGATCTGATGCATTCTGGAGTCCAAGATATTTCTTGATGAATTTCAGACATCAAGTTATCCTAGAGGAATTTTGTTTTTGTTTATAAGCAGATGTTCGCAGAGCTACAATCTTTGTTAAACACCAGCACCAGGGAAACGTTACAGACAGGAAGGCTCCCTGTCCATCACATAGATCGGTTTGGCAAAGAATTACTAATGATTTGGAAAATTCCAGAAAGAGTTTGATGTCAAGGTGTTAGGAACACTTTATGCTGAGGCCAGAAAGGTGACTTTCAACCTCTGGGGGTAGCCAATTACCTAACCAAACCACAGCTGTTTTATTCAAGACACTACCCTAGGCCTTTAGAGGGGCACATGAAGAATTATAAGACAGTCTCTGTAGCCAAAGAGCTTGCACTTAGTTGTGGAGAAATTCAAAAGTGGATGAAAAATTAATGGGATAAGGCAGTATATGGAAAGCACTCAGTGAAAGGTAGGGAAAGTAGAAGTTAAAGGGAAGAATGCGTACGCGTTAGCGTTCTTTGATCCAAATCAACAGTAATGCTCTCTACTTGAGCAAAAGCGAATTCATTTGAAGAATTTTAGGAACTCACAGACTTGCCAGGAAGTTTTGAGGGTCTGGCTTGTAGGCGCAGGGACACCAAGCTTGGGAGGGCTAAGAAGGCAGGCTTGCAGGGAGCAAGCCAGAAATCTGGGGGTGCCCTCAATCCTGGGATTTGAAGAAATTCTGTGTTAGATCACTCCAAGTGGTGGAAATGAGTTGACACTTTCTTATATTCCACCATAGATGTGGAAATGATATTTATTGCATACTTGGGTTGATGCATAGTTCCTTCTGCTTGGAATGAAGGGTAAATGCATGAGGAAAGAGATCAAGCTGGTAAAGTCAGTGGGAGCCAGATTATGGAGTGCCTTGCTAAAATTATCTGACAGTGGGGAGCTATTTGGCATGTTTAGCAAGAGTGTATCATGGTAATAAAAGCAATATTTTTAGTTCTCTATTTTGCAGTGGTGTTTTCAAAGAAAATAGCTACTCCCTTCCTTATTCCTGATGTTCTTGAATTCAGCCCGTGGCTAGTCTCTTCCTGAACGGCTCGCCTTCCTTGTAGCATTCTCTCTCCTGTCTTCCCTAGGGCAGTGTTTCTGAAAATAGCATCACAAGGCTACTTGCATCAGAAGTAACTGAGGAGATTTGTTAACGTGCAACTTCTGAGGGCTCTACTGAATTAGAATTTTTGGGAGAGGGGGCAGGAATGTGCATTTTTAACAAGTTCCCTAAGTGACTCTTTTGGGCACCAATGTTCAAAAACCGCTGCCTCGAGGAGTGCTTAAATAGAGCAGATGGACGGAAGATGCTTTCTGCCTGCCTTTCCTTCTTGATCGTCTCTTTCTCTTCCCTTCATTCTCCAAATTTTGCTCCTCTTCCTCTGTCTTCTCTGACTCACTTAATAAACACTACACACTATTGTGTGCAGAACACTGCCGAATGCTTTTATGGACACTGGAGACTTAAAGACATACCTGAGGAGCTTAAAATATGTGTCTGTTCCAAATAAGCATTGGCAGAAAATCAGTGCTATTTCAGGGTGAGCCTTTTATGGAAAAGATGTTTAGCATTTGCTTTGAGTAAGGCTGCCTTTGATTTGCAAGCTTCGTAAGGCTTGAGTCAGGAAGATCTAAAAATTTTTGGCTGTTGATAAAGGGACAGCAGCTGGTGAAATCAAATGGCAGCAATCAGGAAAAGAGAGTCTCCTTCAGGTCAACTCAGAACCTCAGTGAGAGGGTAGAGCCAGTTAGCAATGCTTGGACTGATTCTCTTTCCCCGTATTCACTGTTCTTGTGTGAGATATCATAAAGAGAAACAACACTTATTTAGCATACTTCATGCTTTATAGGTATCATCTTATTACTAGAATAATACCTAGCACATAGGAAGCTTTGAACCAGTTATTATTGGTCATGGACTCACTCATCTATTCATTCGATAAATGCTAGCAATGGTCTTGGCACAGGAAATGCAGCAATGAAAAAAAAAAAACAACGAATCCTTGCCCTCATGTAACTTACCTTCTAGAGCTGCATGTTATTTTATGTCAACCCTAGGTGGATAATATAATTCCCATTCTACAGATGAGAAACTGGGGCTTGGAAAATTTAGCTTGCTAGAGGTCAGACAGCTGCTAATTTGGGAAGTCTGTAGGAAACAGATACCCACATCTGTTTGGCTGCCAAACTCATATATTTTCTATGACATCATTACTGCTTCAGGCAGATTTTTAAATAAAAAGCTATCTTCTTTCCCCTGGATATGTTGGTCACCCTTTGGAATCGAAGTGAATTTCTTAGAAAACAGCTTTTATGCATAAGAAGCGAAGAAGAACTGAGAAGACACCAAACGATCCATCACCCCATCTCTTGCACCCTGTGCAGAAATCAAAAGACTCCAGTTAATCTCCAGTAAACTGAGTCGAATTGAGAACTTACATGCTGTTTGGAAATGTCCTGTCTCGTATCTAAAATACACTCCTGGCTGTGACATTTCTGCCCATTGCTTTTGGGAAGGGCTTTGTGCTCCTGCCGATAAAGCAGCCAACTTGCGCCGCGTTAATAGTCTTGAATGTTGTTCACCTAGTTGAAAGGTTATCCTCCAAGCCTCTCGCCCACGTGCTACTTCCTGTTTCCTTTCCATCCCACTGTCTCTTTTCTCTGACAAGCCAGTGTGCTGACATTCCCAGGGCCTGTCAGACACTGCTGAAAATGATCTTAAAAGTGACGATGTAAGAGATGTGATACCTTCCTTTTCCAGTGTTTGCATTTTAGAAGAGGGCAAGGCTGAGCCCAAAAGAATGACACCTGTCAAGGATGGCTTAGAGATGGTACTGTCTCTGAGGTTCACTCCAGTGCCCCTTCACTCTGCAGATTTCCCCTTCCTCCCAAGCAAAATTAATTACTTTTTTATTTGAGTCCATAACGTTTTGCAAATACTCAAACTTATCACAGTCTCACCCGTTTGATAATTAGCCGTGATTGTGACCTTGTTATAGGGCAGGACTGGACCTGCATCTTGAAAATATTTGTATGCCTGCGGTGCCTAGAACAGTCTTTGCACTCTGCAGGAGCTCCACAATGGTTTAGTGCATTGAATGGAATTGAAGGAGTTATTCTGGGAAAGGGCAAATTAAGAGAGAGCATGTACTTGACTTTGTGTCCATTCAGAATAATTTGCCAGCGATGTAAATAGGTGTAGGGAGATGAGATGGGCTTTCTAAGTCATTCTCTAAAGAGATCAACTAAATGCAATTTTTTGGTCCCGACTATACACTTAAACACTACAAATTTGGATACTGTCTGTCCCTTATTAACTGCATAGCGACCTTGGACAAGTTACTTTCTCTCTCAGTGACTCAGTTTCTTCATCTGTAAAATGATACGTTTATTGTTAAGATTCAATGAGATAAAGCCGTGAGCACATTCCCCGGCACATAGTAACTCCTCACTAAACGTTCCTTATTATTACTTCTATTCTCACAACACTTTGAGAGTCATAACACCTTCATTTTACAGATAAAAAATACCAGCCACTATCATTTATTGGGTGCAATCTTTTGTTCAATTTTTACAGCAAGCTTGTGGGGAGGCATCATTATCATCCCCACTTTCACAAAGAGAAACCAGGCTGTATTTGCGATTACCCAGCTGGGTAAGCAGTGGAGCTGGAATTCAGACTTAACTGATGAACTCCTGAAGTTTCATTCTCGCCACTATGACAAGCTGCCTGTAAGGAATGATTGCCACTTCAAAATTGCACTCAGCCTTCTTAAAATACCTCTGTTCTTCAAATGAAATCCCTCATGTCAGTTCTAAATCTGTAATACTTGGGGAATTAGAGCTTCATCTCATGTAATGCTGCAGTGTGCTCTCTGCACTGCTAAAACCTCAGACACGAGGGGGTTTGCCCCTGAGGCATCTGAATTTCACGAGTGAGTGAAGGCTGATCTTTACCGCATCTATGAGGTGCTGTGAGAGCCCTCTGGATGAAGGACGGTTGCAAATGTAAGCCAGTATTTCTGCAGAAGACGAATTTGTTGCCGCTACTGAATATACTAGTTCATTATACGTCCCCCCAATACTGAGAGCGCATGTGCAACAAACGTTATAGAATGCATCCATTTCAAACCCTGAGCTGGCATTTTACAAGCATTAGTTACTAACATATGAATTTGAACTCTTGTCCCCTGCCAGAGGTAACTGATGGCAGAATAAAAATCGTTGAATATAACTTCAACATTCAAATGCGAATGGATAGGACCAGAGCAAAATATTCTGATTGGAAACTGGCCCCTTGCCAGCTCTTGAGTTCTGAGAGAGATCTGAGACCTGGGGGAAAAATAGCCAAGATTTAAAATATGATTTCCGTTTGCTTTCACTTTGTTTCTTCAAATGTAACATTCCCACGTAGTTCTCAGTTATGTTTGATCACATCAAAGCTAGCTTAGATACATCTTCTGAAATCCTCAAAACATTTTGCTGAATAACCTAGAGAGGTCATTTATTTTAGTGTGAATAAAATCCAGATCTATTAGAAGTGATTGCCAAGCTTTTTTTTCAAGATTGGTACCAGTCCTTGACAAAATTTTCACAAATCTTTGGCAAAATGAAAAAAAAAATGAAGGGCAAAGTGGCGTATTTTCCATAAAGCTAAATACATTCAATCATAAGTGCTGGTCCTCTATTTTGAGATTTGATTTTGCAAAATGTTCTGTGTTGAAATGTCCCTTTTATTATAAAATGGTCGTCTTAGTAGATTGAAGTTTTTACGTTTAACGTTTTTGACAGTATCCAAAGTTGCTATCTCTATTTCTGTTTGCCAATTTTTTTGTTTGTTCTTAATTTACTGGACTGTATAATGTAAATTTGGAAACCACTGGTGTGGTAGAAAGAGCATAGGCTTTGAAAGCAGAAGCCCCTGTGTTCCCCTCCTTGTTGGATTTGCTATGACCAGATGAGCTGAACCCTTACTGGTTCTATGAGAATTCCAGTTTCTCCATTGGTAATGTAATGTAGCGTTGTTGAGAGAATTAAATATGATCACATATGCAAAATGTCTAGCTCACAGTACTACCTAATAAACAATCATCTCTCCTCTTTATTTTTCCTGTTATAAGCTCAATTCATGAGGAGAAGAAGAATATGATCATTGGTTGAGATTTGGGGGTGGAGCAGGTAAAGGGGGACAAATCATAAAATAGAAAGTGAAGGTCCCAAGGGCAGGTTGTGTTTGAGGTAAGCCTTTCTTTCTATACCTTATAACATTTTCTGATATTGAGGAAAATCTTGGAGGGTAGGGACATATCTTGTTACCTTTGATTCTCCAGCATCTGGCCCAGCACAGGCTCAGAGGGGCACGGCTACAAGTGGTATGAGTAGACTCTGATTTAGCTATTTGCATGAGGGAACTTTATAAGGGTGTGTTTTCCAGTTTAATGCCTACAGGGGAAGTGAAGGAAGAAGGCCTAGGCAGAGATCTTTGTCAAGGAGAGAGTCATGGACCAGATTTGCCCTCACAACCGTCAGAAGGAACCAAGCCTGACGACATCTTGATTTTAGACTTCTGGTCTCCAGAACTTTCAGACAATCAATTTCTGTTGTTTAAGCTGCCCAGTTTGTTTGCGGTAGTTTGTTAACAGCAGCCCTGGGAAACTTGAACAGTTGCCAGCACTCTGCACATCAGTGCTATGTGTTCCTGACTTCTGAGGTGGGGGCAGCCCTTGGCACGTTGCAGTGTTAGTAACAGAACCCCATGATGTTTGTGGGATGAAGGAACCTTCACATTCTAGTTTTGAACAGTGCTGGCTCAAGTTTCTCCGCTACAGAATTCTACTAACTAGGCAATGAGACTCATTCTTTCTTCTAATTATGTCCACACACCTCACTGCAATGAAACACCCGGTCATGCAAGGCTACCTTGAGGCTAACTGTATCCAGAAACTGATAAAAAGAGAGGGTTCTGCACATGCTCAGAAAACACTTTTAATCTGAAGTGACCTAGAAACCAGGTATATTTATGGAGTTGAGTCTTAAGATAGGCTAGGACTGTTCTGGGGCTTATGACCGCTCTTGCATTGTCAGTTTGAAGAGTTTGCTTAAGGAAATAAGGTTTTAGAATCCATTAACAGTCCTGCCTATGGAGAAGGAAGGAGGTATCACAAAGTGAGAATAAGGATTCTTTATGTCACAATATTGCTTAGCGTAAACACGAATAAGCAATTCTTTTAGGATAGAAGAGAAATGAGGATGGATTCACATAATTGTAGACTGATGTTTGCTGGTACTACATGTTTCTCTATTATCTTTGGATTCTGTCCAGCCTTTCAAAGGCAGGAGATGTGTCTTATTCATCTCTGTAATCTCAGCACCAAGCAGAATGGACAATGCTGGGGATTGAATGTGTGTTTAGAGCTGGGGGGGGGGGGGGTTGGTATATGAAATTGGCTTGCATAATCCTCTTGCTGTATTCCTACAAGCTGTGGGTGTTAGCTGTATTCTTCTTCCATCGATAGAGCAGTAGGAGAGGAGGAATCCATTGTCTCACTCACGCCAACAACTAAATTGTCATCAGAGTTTGAATTGCAAAATCTTTATTTCAGGTCAGAGACAGGAAATCAAGAAACAACCTGCTTTCTGCTGAACTCCAGGTAAGTACTCAGGGCTTGAAGTTGAGTAAGGTCATCGTTGAATGAATACTGAAAGCAAGACGAAAGCCCTTCAATACTTGCAAGTTTTGCTTTTTGGACGGTATATGTGCAAAAGGTCCACACTTCCATCCCCTGCTTGCAAATCATACTATACAACTCTGAGGATTCATGACAAGCATGTAGTAGGTGCTCAGTAAATATATTTGGAATGAAATTCCATGCTTTATGATAGAAACAGGTTCCCAAAGGGAATATACCAGGGCTCCAGTGAAACGTCTTTCAGGAGAGGAGAACCATCTCTTAGAAGGTACTCTTGTCATCTCCCCCATCTCCCCTTCCTTCTTTTTTTTTTTTTTATTTTTACTGTTTATTTGTGAGCCTCCTACTCACTTTCCCAGGGCTGTAACTCCAGCCCCAGGGAGGAGATGCAGCAATGGGGACTCTGGGCAGCTCCATCTGCTGGGTTCAGTGTTTGTGGGGTCCTCAGTAGCAAAGGTGACAAATGTCCACCGTGTGATGAAGATCACTTTGCTTCTCCTATTCTCCATTTCCCTGTTGGGTGAAACCTCTCTGAGGGAATCCCTCTTGGTGCCGAGCTGCTCTAGACTAGGGGTGGGGTGAAGCAGGTAAAATCTTTCCTATCCTTTTCTATGCAGCCATCTTCAATTTTTGAGCTCAGCAGGATTTCTGCTGCTTCTTTATTGTAGTCTAGAGCTTTCCCAGAGCTATTTTCATTTTTTTTTGTTTTTGTAAGGGAGACAAGCATTGGGACCTCCTAGCCCACCATCTTTTTGACGTCTGTCTGAGGTCTTTTCAAGGCAGACCCTTCTGTAGGTCAGAAGCATTCACCTCAGGAACATCTCTCCAGTTTGAGGGAAAACTGAGTAACACAAGATCCCTACATCCAAGCAACTTCCCTCAACAGCAGTCTAAAGAGTTGAGAGCCATTCCAGCCAAGCTAGAAGGAATTCTAGCTCCTAATGTGATTCTGAAACTCTAGACTGTTTTGTATTGTATAGACTTTTCCAGATTGTCAGCCCTGTCCAGTCACCCTGGGGCCAGACTCCCATCTGTTGTCAAAAAATCTATTATAATTTCTTGTGGGGTTTCAGAGAACAGAGACTACCCATCGCTTACTTGGACAAATGGCACCACACATGACACCTCTTAGAAGGGATCCAACAAATATTTGCTTGATGACGTAATGGCCAGTGGGGTTTGAATTCTGCTATTAGCTCTGAAATTTAAGCAACTTTGAAAATCACTCTGAGCTTAACTTTCCTGACACCTACCATATAGGATCGTGGCAAAGATCAAATGAGAGAGTGGAGATCAAAACCCCAAGCACATGCCTGGTACATATTAGGCATTACAGACCTCTTTATTTCTTTCTTCCTCCTTCCATCCCTCTCCTTCTAGATCCTCCCTCCTACTGTACATTTACCTGTCATTGCCACCTCAATACTAAGCATAGGACCTACATTCTTTTCTTCTTTCTTTATTCCTCCCTCAACTGCTTCCTTCTTTCTCAACCTTTTCTCCTTTAGCCTCTTTCTTTAGCATCTTTATTCTTCCCTTCTACTCAGCACTCAACCCAACTTGTACCTGGCTTCTCTGCCTTTCTGAAAGTTTTGCTTGAACACCTAGTCGCTCTAGCCTACCGAAAGACAGGCGATGGAGACTGGGCTCTTTAGATCTAAATACTAGTTCTCAAATGTCTGCGGGAAAAAGACTCCTTATGAAGCTTGTCATCTGCTCCCTAGTGAGACAAAAGGGCTTCCCAAGCCCATGCTACCCACGTGCTGAAATATTAATAGGGAAAGACAGCGAGGCAAGGGCATGGCAGTTTGGGTGTGAGACCAGCATGCCTTCTGGAGCTCTCTTCTGTGGAACCCCACAGGAGGGGTGACATTCAGCCTGCCTCTACCTGGAGGTGCAGATGGCTGCTAAGCCTATTTCAGGGAGCAGACAAGGAAGGGGTTGGGAGAGACTGGCAGAACAGAACCACAGTTCCTTTCTATGGCATCAAGATGCCAAGATCGAAGACAATTAAAAACGGATACATTGAGGGAAGACACACAGGGAGACAGTTTGAGCCTTATTAAAATGCATTGAAAAACTCTTTTTTTTTTTTTGGAAAAAGGAGGAAAACTTATTCTGATTTGTTTTTAAGTTCCAAAAAAATAAATCTCTCTCACGATTGGCGTCTCCTAAATAGGGTCAGTAGGGGCATGGGTATGTAAAAATAAATCCAATAGGATTTTCCACAGTATTTTCCTTAAAAAAAGATGCCAATAAATTTGTAATACTGCCAAGTTCCAGAAGAACAGATTGAAATACTCAGGATTAAAAATTCAAAAAATTTTTTCCATTGAAGTGGCGTTTTAATTTCCTTCCCTAGACTACCCCAGGGTGGGGAGGGGTCACTGTCTTTCAGTGGTTTCTTCTTGTCGCTTTTTTTCCCCCTAGTGGTGGGTTCTGGTTTCATTCAAGAAATACAAATACTTAGGTAGATTAGATTAGAAATCAGAGGATGCTTATACACTTTAGCACAAGGGACAGATTTTTAAAGTACAATGATGTTATGGAAGAGAATTACTAGATTCTAGAGAAAGACAGTTTAGTCTTTTTTGATGGAGTAATGCTCAAGCTCCGATCTGAAGGATGAGTATAATTTTGCTGTGGAAAAAAGAAAAAACAAAACACGCCTGGACTAAGGTAAAAGAGAACACAGAAAATTCAAGGAATTAAAAGATATCTAGTACAGACGAAGTATAAAACACAAAGGGATAGAATGGCACTTGACAATGCTGTACAATAAGTCATATCACTTGGGCTTCTTAGACTTTATCTTAAGGACAAAGGGAATGAAGGTGTTTAAAGATAAGGTTTTTTTTTTTGTATGGATATGACATAATATTTGCATAAAGTTGGAAGAATGATTAGGGAAACAAAGGGAGGAGATAGAGTTGTAAGAGAGGAAGTGAGGATACCAGTTAGGAGGCTATTATAATATTAGAGAAAATAGATAACAGTATTTTACCTAAATTGCTAGTAGCGGACCTGAATTACAGATTTTGTCCCAAGTCCTCTGGAAAAATGCTCAACTACTGTCTGTAACAATTTTTATCAAGGTATTAATGCACACAATTTTAAAATGCATAATTGCAAATCAATTCAATGTGGTTTAATAAAGAATTTTCAAAAGTCAAAAAAAAAAAAAGATTAGAAATCAGTTTGGGATTTCCCAGTAAAACCCCAAGATGGAAGCAGTGTCCATATGTGCAGATGACAAACTATTAGCTCAGTGTAGTTTATTATTTCTGATAATGCATTTAGGGCTGGGCAAAGCCCATCTTCTCAGTTTCATTCATATGCAATAAATGAGCCTTGCTTTAAAAAATGTATGCTATTATATTTTTGGCCCTTTCTTCACCATTATAAAGTTTACTAGCTCATCATTATAGTAAAGTGCTTAAGAGCTTAAGCTCAAAACCTGGATTTCCTTTTGGGTTCTATTCTATCCATCACTTATTAGTTGAGTGACTTTGGGTAAATTACCTCATTGCTTTAAGCCTTGGCATATTCATCCATAGGATGGGGATATTAATCCCTGTCCCTGACAACAGTGAGAGTGGCATGGGGTCAGCATGTAAAGCACTAAGCAAACTGTGTCTGGAAGGCATGCAAGGAGTCAATGTTATGTTAACTAGTATTATTTCTGCTGCCTGAAGAGTTTGTATGACACCAACATAATAACTTCTGATATTTCCCAGCACTTTGCAAATTTCGAAGCATTTCCACTTACATCATGTCACGCATCCTGTGAGGCTGATAGGGCAAGAATAACCTAATCTCCCTTAGCATTTCATATTTAGACACTTACCCAAACTCATGCAGTTGGAAAGTATTAGGTTGGGTTTGAACCTTGGTGTTTTTTCAGTCCACTGTTATGTTACGAAATATTAATAATATGTTTAAAATTTAGTGAGTCCTTACAATGCACCAAGCACTATTCTATGTGATGTACATTAATGATCTCATTTAATTCTTACAATATTATGGTTTAGGTTCTCTTACTTCCCCATTTTACAGATGAACAAACTGATCTTTAAACATTAATATCTAGGCTCTTAACATGGTCGCTAACTTTTAGGTAAAAACACTCAGGACTACTTTAAGTATGTCTGAATTTTCAGCTGTGTAACCTTGGGGAATTCCTTTGCATTCTCGCTTCCTCATCTATAAATTGGGAGCAGTAATTGAAGCCCACTTCCCAGAGTTGTGAGGATAAAATAAGAAATTCGAATGTCCTTTGGAAAAATAACATGGGGGTACTAACTCTAAATCTGGTAACGTCAGTTATGTGGTTGTGTGTAGCTAAAATAATCACCAATGATCTGGGTATAATTCTTTTTTTTTTTTTACTTTTTAAAATGCTGTGTTGACGATCTATAGACACAGATGTGAATAGAGCTCACTAGGAGCACGTCAGTCTAATCATTGCAGTTATAACAACTGTGATTTCTTCAAGACGTGGCTACATTAGCAACATTTCCACTGCTCAGATAATTTGACTTTTGATGCCCAAATTGTCCACAGCCAGATCTGTGTGGATTCTGATGTTTCCAACTCATGGCTTCTGGACTGACGGCCAGTAAACCCTGGACATCACTCTTTACTGGGTTACAAGTAGTTCTAAATTCATGGAAGGCATTTTAATATCTGTGCAGATAACCCATACGGAATCAGCCACCACAGTTGATTTTGGCTGTTTATTCCTCAACTTGAAGTTCACTTAATGCGATTGTTTGAGGAATGGTGTCTGAGTGAACATCTGTGTGAACAGACTTAGGAGCCCCTTCACCAGTGTGGTTTACCTTAGTATTTAAAAAAAAAAAAATCAAACAGTGGTGAATTGAAAAACATGACTATGAGACCCTGCACTCTCTCCGTCGAGATAGTTTCCAGGCTCGCAGAATGTCATGTTTTCCTGAATGTGTTAACACAGGTAAAGCCTGGATGTAAGCGCACACAATAAATGATCCCTTTCCTCTTCCTTCGTCTTTAGCTCTCCACTGCCTGAATATAGAGGAGCAGAACGGCAAGAGCTCTGCTACCAGACACCTTGGTAGAACTCCTGGCTCTAACCGGTATTAGTACTGCAGACTTGATAAGTTCCCTGACTCTCTTTTCCTCATATGTAAAATGGGGCTAATAGTAGACAGTTTTGGATGAAAGATAATGAAGATGCTACAGATAAAGTGCATACACAGTATAAAAATCATTTCATTAATTTTCGGTGAGTTCTCTACCAATTGACCCTCCTCTCTTACAATATGAAGTTCTAAACCACAGGCCTTTAGGGAAAGTGTTGTGGAAGATGGGATGATGTTAAATGTGAGGTGTTTTACGCTCATTATTTTGTTCTCTCCTCGCACAATTCTATGAGGTAGGTACCGTCTTTACCTTCCAGATAAGAAAATGAGCCCATAGAGAGATGAAGTCACGTGTCCAAAGTGCCCCATCTAGTAGGTGAAAGATTCAGACTTTGAAATTAAACGAAACACCAGATTTGGAGTCAGGTGACTTTTGTTTAGATGACAGTAGTAGAGTTCATATTACCTGAGCCGTCATCATATATCAGCCCTGTCCTAGGCAATTCCAAGGACCAGCACACCATGTTCACAATAACATTCTTCCCGTTTTACATGCGAGTAAACTGTGAGGTTATCTGTCTTGCTTCAGGTCAACAAGCAAGCAACAGAGTCAGGATTTGGCCGCAGGCAAACTGGTTCGAGAATTTCTGTACAGTATTATCTGAGGCTACATTCACCACTGTCACTCTCAGACATGACACTTCTCTGCTCTGGGTTTCAGCTTGTTAATTGGCAAAATGAGGGGATGGTTTAGGTAAACCATAAAATCCCTTCCATGAGTCTATCCAATAGAGTGAATCAATGCTGCCATAATAAAAATGACATCAGGGCATGCCCTGCAGGTCAGGCCCCTACTCACCGCTGAATCCGTAACAGGGACTTTGTACCTTCTCCGCTGTCCCTGAGCTGTTGACACGAAGTTGAGGTTTATTGGATTCCAGAGAAATGTGTTATCTACATGGTAGGAACTTTCTGTCCTTTGAGGCGATTCCTCCTTGTTCTCCTTGTAATTTTCTCCCCAAATTTGAACTTCCTTTCACTACAGTCAGAGTCAAGATACATGTAGCAAAGGGATGGGTTATTACAAGGGTTGTGATCCTGGTTCCCAAAAGTGTAATTGTAATAGACATACTTGGCAGAAACCCTTACATTGGTTTCTTGTTCTGCACAATGAGAACTGTTGTAAAACAGGCCAAATTGAAGCTCCCCAAACTGCCCCTCAAGTAAATGAATATAAGAACACATTTTGTAATGCCAGCTAGTAATGTCACCCTCAGGATTGGTGGTCCCTAATCATATCCCTGTTTGCTTCATCAGTCTGGACCCTGCAAAATCCAAGTGGATCATGGTGGATGCCAGTGGATCACCCAAACATACCAAATATTAGTGCCAATGACAACTATATACTGATGTGGTAGCTTTCCTAGAGCTGATTAACACAGAGTACTACTCAGCCATAAAAAAGAATGAAATAATGCCATGAGCGGCAACATGGATGCAACTAGAGATGATCATACTAAGTGAAGTAAGTCAGAAAGAGAAAGACAAATACCGTATGATATCACTTATATGTGGCATCTAAAATATGATGCAAATGAACCTATCTACGAAGCAGAAACAGACTCACAGATGTAGAGAACAGACTGGTGGTTGCCAAGGTGTGGGGGGCGGTGGGGGAGGGAAGGACTGGGAGTTTGGGGTTAGTAGATGCAAACTATTACATACAGAATGGATGGACAACAAGGTCCTACTGTATAGCACAGGGAACTATATTCAGTGTCCTGGGATAAACCATAATAGAAAAGAATATATATATATAACTGAGTCACTTTGCTGTACAGCAAAAATTAACACAAAATTGTAAATCAACTATACTTCAATTTAAAAAATGAAAAAAAAACGTGTACAGACTTACATACATGGTACGATGCTATTAATTAATTAATTCTCCATACTCATCAAGGAGTAGGACCAAGAGCAGTTCACATTCGCAAGAGACAAGTAACAATACACATTCACGGTTTAGTGACAGCTCTGTGAACTCTTATGTTCTCTGTCATAATATATTCCAAAGGGGCCTTGACTCTCTGGAGAATTCAGAACGTCACATTAGTCTACAAAATTGACCTGATAAACATTAAATGGCAAGTAGTTTGGATGCCTTAGAAAGATACATGCACTACAGAAGACGGGTGATAAATCTTACAAAGGTTCAAGGCCTGCCACATTGGAGATTTTAGGGCCCCAGTGGTCTGGGATATGGCAGGACGTCTCTTTCAAAGGACAGGGCAAAACTATTTCACCTTGCTCCTTCTGCCAGTAAGAAAGAAGCATAGCACTTGATAGCACTCTTTGGATTTTGGAGCCAATCTGTTCCACACATGGGAATTCGGTTACAACCCATTTATCAGGTGATGCAGAAGACTTCTAGCTTTGGTTGGGGATAAAGTTGAGAGTCATGTGGAGTCTCTGGCAGGACCCAATAGGAGAGTCATAGAGCAGAATCTCGTGGTTCTGGAACAAGGTCCTGCCATCTACCACAGAGCACTATATAACATTCTAAAATTTCTCCTGATGTGCTTCTGGGACCTGATTGAAATTGATCCTCTGACTACGTGTTATCAATTGACCATGTGAGCAGAACTGTAGATCAAGTGATGTATTTTTCTGTCAAACCCACCAAGTCGTAAGGATGAGAATTCCAGCAGCAATTTGTCACTAAATAGAAGTGGTGCATCTAGGATCAGGCTTGAGAAGGCCCAGTGGGATCAAGTAAACTAGAGGGCAGGAGGTCCGGACCCAAATGTCACTTCTTTTACTGTCACCTTTTCCTTAGCTCACACCTAGACACTCATGCTGGGAGTTCCACAGGATTAGGTGATGACGGAAGAAAAAGCCTGAGTTTAGTTCATGCCTTGCCCAGGTTTTTAAAAATCAACCAGTACACTCATTGTTGCCTGAGAATGGTTCATAGCTCTTCTCTTTTTTGGAGAATTACCAAAGGATCACCTGTCCTTGGAGGCTATCTCTCCTTCCCTGCTTTGGGACAAAAGAGTCACTGGCATAGTGATACAAAAGGTCAGCCAGCCCACTTGCCTGAAGGTGGGACTAACTCTGTCGTGCAGTTTGTTTTCCAGAGCTTCCCTGTGACATCAGAATGATGAAACATCTAGATGAGACTATTCAGTTTTCTCCCCCTTGCCTTATCCCCTGTCACTCACTCCCTTACCTTGAAAATGCTTCTTGAATAAATCACTTGAATACATTTTTAGGGGATACTACCTAACACACCCTATAGCTTTCACTCGTTTTGTACCCATGGTTCTTTGTACAAAAGAATGGGAAATCTTTGTGCTAAAATATAAGGGGAAAAATAAAGCATGATATGGTAACGATAAATTGTATAAATCTGTCTTTTCCCTATTACAAACTCCAAAATTGAGGCCTCTTGACACCCACCTCTAATCTCATTTCCTTACTAGTCTCTGAGAACAATCTGGTTTAATTCTAGGATGGCTTAAGGAGACTAGTTAAGAAGTTGCTAAGGCATGTCATCACATTTCACATTTTGAGGGTTTCTTACTTTCCATGAAGAATTGTTCTGCTCTGACCACTTCAAGTAACTGTATCCCAGCCTTACTGCCCATACTTGAGTTCCTGCTTTGCTATCTTGCCTGGTACTTAAGTTCCCTCAAGACTGAGACTTGTCATAGTTTAGATGAGCCCTGATAGGATCTATAGTCCTGGCCCTGAATCTTATTTCAGATGTGATGTCTTACTGCATGACACAAGACCCCACTGATGCTGTTTGCTTGTCTACCTGGATCTCCCATTTCACCTCCTCTGAAACTGGCCTTTGTACCACTTCCTGGACCATCCTATCGCTACACCATATTTTTCTGGATCCTGTGTCCTACCTGCCTGCCTGGACTTCCCCAGGTACCTTTTCCAAGGGATGGCTCATCCCTATGGGCTCTGCTTAGATTTCAGAAACCCTTGGTCTCCCCTTAGCTTTTCCACTCAGTTTCTATATGATCTTGTGAATGTTACTTAACATCTCTGCTCCCAATTTCCTCATCTAATAAATGGGACTAACACTTTATGAAGAATAAGTAAGAAAATACTCATAGAGCATCCAGAAGGGTGCCCAACAAATAGTATCATTCAATAATGGGAGTTATTTTTGTGACTTAGTTATTATAATCTGCCATGCAGATCTGTCAGGGAAACAAAAACCACTTTAGGAATTTTGAGCAGGAAGAAAGTTGACGCAGCAAGAGATAGACTTTCACAACTTGGAAGGACTTGGGGCAGGAAGATTTGGAAGGCTGCTGCTAAATTTCAGAACACACTCATGTTTAGGAATCACAGAGAAGCCACTGCCTGTGGTCTCAGCTGCCAGCCTTATGGAAGGGGTTGACTATCAGGTGTTTGCTAGGAAGTTTCTGGAAAAATGCTCTACCTCTCAATGCCCATATGCCTGCGTATAGCTGAAAAGAATGACTTTCTTTTTCTTTTATGTTTTATAAATCTTGTGCAAGTACCTCATTGGTGAAGTATAAATCTTGGAGGAAGAATCACGTTAAAAGTAATAGGTTCTAGGCTTTCAGTTCTTGCAGTAGAGGGGAGCTTAAAAATGTAAGGATGGTCCTGAGGATCAACAGACAATATACGCCACAGTTATTTGGTGTGTTTATTATGTTTGCCTTTCCAGCTCCAATCTGTTAAGAATCATGTAAAGGGAAATCTGAGATGGAAGTCAGAGGATATGATAATTGGAGGTGAGCACCAGAGCTTTCCTATAGGATTCTGAGTAGATGCCTCATTGGCTGATCTGCAGAGAGGAATGAGCAAGCTCAAAAATAGAATTTACATGATTGACTGTAATGAAGGCATGCCAAACGTCTGGTCACGGATGTTCTTGGGCAATTTATTGCTAAGCCTCTCAAAGCAGCTAAGAGAAGTCAGAAACAGAGATGTACCTGGTGGAGGGGACGTCAGCTCATGGGCTTTTACTGCTGACACTGCATCGCATTTCACCTCATCACACTTGGCTCCAGTAGCAATGCTTCTCCCTGTCACATTCGGGAATGACCTCTCAGTTATGGCATTGCCTTCAGGGAGATCCAGATACAAGGTATTATCACAACACCAATGTTGGGAACTAAGGGTAGAAAGGCAAATTACAGGTAGCTCCTCTATTTCCAGGGGTTTGCACTGTGCCTGTCATGTAGTGCAATGACTGTCATGAAAGTGCAATAGTGTGGTTTGTTAAATGAATGAAAGAACATTTAATCCAACTTCTACGCTTCCATGTCAAGGGCCCATACCTTCTAGGGGCAGTTTATTCCACTGAGGGTTCTGATTACTCAGAAGAAGACTCCAGATGTCCTTGCAAGGTTTTGGAGATTGTGATCACGAAGGTAAGGAAACATTGAGGTAGAAACTCCATGGTTCCACCCGGGCAGCTCTCAGGCAGTCTATCTTACCTGAAAAAACCAGTGAATTCAAGGTCACTGCACACATGCTGAGCAAATAAATGACTTGAGGGGCTATCTAGGCTCTACGGAAGGAAGAACATGCCCTTTGGGAATGCTGAAAGGCTATGCTAAGTGCTCTTGGTGATACTCTAAGAGAGTAGGAGCTTAACCCAAAGGATCTTTGGGTTCCTTTTACACTTGACAGAAGATAAGCAAACAAATCCCTTTCACATTACTTAGGGTCACAGAATTTCAGAATCAGAAGGACTCTTGGAGACTTTCTGGCCATACTCTTATCTGGTACCTGAATTTTTTTTTTATAATTTTTAAAATGTTACTGTCCGGCTGCTATTTGAATCCTTCCACGGACAGGGAGCTCACTGCCTTCCTATTCGCTGCCTTACTTTTTAAAATTTATTTGGATCTGACATCTTCCCATAGTTATCAGTGTTTAAATTTATTACTCCATGGAGCCCCCGATGTCCTCAGTTATTTTTCTCTCCCTTCTTATATCTTAGCTAGAGAAGATCTGTGGTCCAGTCCACTTTAACACTCTCTTTGTTGTGGACCATGTGATTAACAAAAATCTTGGTAAAATCAAGATGGGGTCCCAGGGTTGTTTGACACCCAAGCCTGGACTCTTTAACCATCACATTATAGTGTTGGGCAAACACGTGCATATGTGTGTTCACACCGTCTTTCCATCGGAGTCAGGTGCTCCGAATTAAAATTTGTTCCCCAGAAACATCCTTCACATGAACCTTACAGATCAGAGGTAGTTCTTTAAAGGACTCTTAAACCCTAGGAGGGATGCTCGTGTGGCACTTTACCTTTCTTGCAGACTCATTAACTAGACTATCCGAGCCAGAAGGTATCTTAGTGAGTGTTAAATAAAACTCTTATTTTATTAGAGGGGAATGTAAGGACCACAGTGTGAGGTATTGGCCCAAGTTCTCTCAGCTAAGTAGTTGAAGAGTCAGCCCTCAACCTCAGGGCTCCAAAATCTTACTGATCAGCGTGAGCCAATCACACACATCAAAAGACAGAAAGACTGAGATCTATAGTTATCTATCTGTCTATCATCTATCTATCTATCATCTATCTATCTATCTATCTATCTATCTATCTATCTATCTATCTATCTATCTATCATCTATCATCTATCTATCTGTCTTTAGGTTGGCTTTTAACCTTCTTTGGAAACCTAGACTAATCTATCAGTGTAATTTCCTGTTGTTCTTTTTATTCAATAGCTCACATCATTCACAGCTATGTATGTGAACACAAATTATTGTCAAACAAGAGAGCAGAGGGGGAGGAACAGATGGAGGGATCCCTGGTATTAATGGAAGACAGCTGGACTCAGGATTAGAGCTACGCTTCCTCTATAACATGAGACCAGACCCACGGTCTCAGGAACCCAGTAGGTGGCAGTGATAAGAATCATGCTGATCTGGATTCAAATCTCACTTCTAGAACTTTCTAGCTTGAATGAGTTTCCTACTCCTGCTTGGCCTTACTTTCCTTAGCTGTGAAATAAGATTTTGTAAGGATAATGTGAAGCATATTCATAAAAGTGCTTTGCTTGGTAACTGGGGTATAGTAAGTGCTCAATAAATATCATACTCTATTATTATTATTATTATTACAGCTTATTTAACCCCTTGTTCTTTTTCCATAAAGTGGGTATGCAATAGATTTCTGTTGAATAAATGTATACAATTCACAAGCTCTTGTAGTTACGATAAGGGAAGAAAGATGGTATCTTTCATTCACAACCCTGACAATCAGAGGAAGAGGGCTCCTGGCATCAGGAATAGTGAAGGCAGATCTAAACCAGGGTTTGGCAAACTCCAGCCCACTGGCCAAATCCATTCCACTGCCTGATTTTGTAAATAAAGTTTTATTGGAACACAGGCACGATTATTCATTTACATATTGCCTATGGCTGCTTTTACACTACAATGAGAGTTGTGGCATTGCCACAGAGACCATATGGACCTTAAAGCCAGATTTGCTATCTGACCCTTTATAGAAAAGGTTTGCTGGCCCCTGATATAAACAGATATGAGCCAGTTGGGTACATGATGGAGATCTCAGAATGTCTACATCTGTGAGCAAATGTAAGTGAAGGAAAAAAGAGAAACAGAGAAATTGGGCTGTATGAGTTAGTGGAGAGATTATGAACTTAAAGTCAGGAGAATTGAGTGACAGTCTCACCCTCACTATCAGTTAGCTGAATGATCTTGGGTAACCACTTCCATCCTCTAGGCCTGCTTCTTTTTCCACAAAATAAAGGAGTTGGATTAAATCAGCCCTATGGTAATTCAGTCACTAATGGTCTATGATTCTTTGGAAGCTAAGGCTAGGGCAGAGAGGAGGCAAGGCTTGGACCGATACCTCCTTTATAAAATGAAACTCCTTTATCTCTTTAGGATGTAGGAAAGGCTGGGAAAGGAACCTGGAATGATATAGAGGTGGACTTGAATTTGGAAAGAATTACAAAATATACTTACTCCCCCCCCACAAACTGGAAGTGAAGTATAAACTTTATTAATATTTTTCAAATTCTAAGGGGAGTCAGGAAGCTGCATTTTATAAAGCTATTTTTGGCTTTTGTCAAGTGCAATAACCACATGGTTCAGATATAAGAGCCAAGCACTTAAAGCATTAGGGGGAATTCCTTTCCACAGAGCATTGCTAACATGAGATTATGGCAACAGAGTTCTCAAGTTGAAAAGTTAAAAAGCCTTTTAGAAAGTTACTTGGAAGAAATAGATTTTAGTGTTTAAAGATTTATATAAATATGTGTATGTATACACTTCTTGAGATATACATGAATGTATCATTAACTCGTCCCTAGCCTGACATTTAGTAGTAGTTGAATAAATGCTTTTGAATGAATGAATAAAATCCACTAGAACTGCTACATTATACTACTTATTCCTTCAATTCAACACATGTTCATTTCATGGCTATTATTTGGATTTTTGGGCCTTTTTCAGGGGTTACCACCTTACAGAGTGTAATGAGGTCCTTTTAGCACTCCAGATGTTATTAATAATGTTCCTTAGATGAAATCCAAGGAGGGAATCCCAGAATCATAGTTTTAGAGCTGACAGGGGCTGGACAAACCCCCTTAAATCTTAGAAGTCTTCTTCCTCTGTCTCTTACCCAAGGTCCTAGGGATACTTAAAGGCAGTTAGGACTAGAACCCTTTCTTTAGATTCCTAGTTCAATGTTTTTTCTTGTATAATATCTCGACTTACATTTTAGAATTTTATAATGATATTCTAACACAGAGAATCCTTGACCATGATAAGGAATTTGGGTGTTCTTGTTAATGACAATATTCTTCATCCATTCATTCATTTCTTCAACAAGAATTTATTAAATACACACCATAGCTGTTGAAATTTGCTAGTCGCTCTTATGGATGAAAAGGAATGAGACGTAGTCCCTTCCCCTGACTTTGGGGTCTCCTACAGGAAGATATCCCTGAACCTCACCTGCTGCCTCAGGCTCACCTCCAGCAATATGCCTACCATATTACATTGTAATGTCGTATTAAGAATCTATCTCTTCCATTAGTCTGCAAGATACATGAGGACAGAGACCATGTCTTACTAATCACTGGGCACATCCTGTCCCCTTCCCTCACCTTCCAAAAGTTATTTGAACTGCATTAACCTGATATCAATATATACTTGAAGGAGAAAGTGAATAATATGTAGCTTATTGGTTTAATACATATGTTATGGACTGACTGTTTATGCCTTTCTACTCAATTCATACATTGAAGCCCTAATCCCCAATGTGATGATGTTTAGAGATGGGGCCTTTGGAAGGCAATTAGGGTGAGATAAGGCCATGAGGGTGGGGCTCTGGTCTGATGGGATTAGTGTCTTTATAAGAAGAGACCAGATCTCTCTCTCTCTCTCTCTCTCCCTCTCATGGCACTGAGAAAAGGCCATGTGAACACACGACAAGAAGGCAGACACCTGCAAGTCAGAGAGTGTTCACCAGGATCTGACCATAATCTCAAACTTCCAGTCTCCAGAACTTGGAGAAAATAAGTTTCTGTTTTTTAAGCCACCCAATTTGTGATATTTTGTTTTGGTAGCCTGAGATGACTAATACAAAATACTAAACAATATATATTTTTTTACATTATAACCATACTGAAAATCACAAAGTCTTCACAAAATTACAACATTCAAAACTTTGTAGCCTTTCTGGATTTTTGTGAGATTGCCTAGTGAACCAAAGCATCTCTAGTTGGTTAAGACTGAAAGTTAACAGAACGCTAGTTAAATGGAGAGACTCTACTTGGGTAAGAATCATGACTGTATTTGTTTCTTGCAGCTGCTATAACAAAGTACCATAAAGTAGGTGGCTTAAAATAAGAGAAACTTATTTTCTCACAATTCTAAAGTCCAGAAGTTTGAAATCAAGGTGTTAGCTGAACTATGCTCCCTCTGTATCCTCTATGGGATGATCCTTCTTGCCTCTTCCAGCTTTTGGCAGCCCCAGGGACTTCAAAACTCCAACCTGTGCCTCCAACTCCTCATGGTCATCCTCTCTCTGTGTGTCTCTATATCATTTTCTCCCTGTGCATGTCTATCTCTGTGTTTCTTCTCTTCTTCTTATAAGGACTCCAGTTATATTGGATTAGGGTCCACCTTAGTGATCTCATGTTAACTTGATCACCTCTGCAAAGACTCTATTTCTAAATAAGAACACATTCACAGATATCAGGGGTTAGGACTTCGACATATATTTGGGTGGTGGGGGACACATTTCAACCCATAACAACGACCTAGTCCAAAATCTTATTTTTCCCTTCCTCGTAATAATAGCATCAACTTCTGCCTTTTGGACCATGAATTACATACCAATCAAGCTGCTAGATATTTAATTATTTCATCTTACCTTCTCAATAAGCCTAAGAGATGGGAAATGTTAGCATTGTTAAAGCTGTCAAATTGAGAGTCAAGGAGATTGAATACCTCATACCAGGTCCTATACTAATGGTAGAGCCAGGATTTAACAAATATCTCACTGATTTGTAGGTCTACATTCTCAACTAAAATGCAAGCATTTCTTCTTTTTAAAAAATACCCATGAGCCTATTAACCATTTGGGGATTCCCTATATTTTAAAAGTTTAAAAACTCTTTTTCTAATGTCTGCCTTGAGAATCATCCTGTCATATATTCATCCACAACCTAACTAACTGAGGCCAGACACAGGTCTGCCGTTGCCTGGTTAGGTTCTTTAAGACTTTATTTCACCTCTTCTTTATGTCAACTCATCTGTCAGCGTCCCTTCTCATCTTTCCCTTTGTCTTCGTAATCCATGTCATCCCTGAAGCCATTTCTAAATGCTAGGTCAGGTCCCAAGGAGAAACTCAATCATTCTTGTATAGACTCTTGTTATTTCAACCTTAGCCTGAAGTTAGTTTCTGTATCAAGAGAGCCTAATTCTCATACTGATGTGTTCAGTCACTGCGTCTTCAAAACTGACCTCAGACACGAGTTCAGTCAGTTTTCCCTGGATTTGAAACTCTACCTTGCACTCCACTCTCTTCCTTATCCTCTTTTTTTGACCCTGAGCTCCAGCCAGAAGCACAGCCATGTACCAGCCCCACTTAGCTCTGCATGGATTTTCCCAAAGCAGTTGGAAGACTCGTCAAATTATTTGCAATTGCATTTCAGCATTTTGCGCTGTTTGAAAAATTCTGGATTGATTTTCAGCGGAGCAGTGCAGTCTCAATCCTAATAAAGTTCAAGCACTGAAAAAGTACAGCGATGAACCATTGATTAAGTTGACACTGCAATCTATTTTCCCTGCCCCTGGTAGGCTGAACTGGCTGCTTGCACTTGCATTTGTTAAATGTTTCAGGCTTTTGTCTTTGTGAATAGTCTTATCTGAAACCAGAGACGGTCCTGTTCTCGGTTGCTCTGTCTGGGTATCTGTCAGTACCTCTTTCTATGGATGTGAAAATGAAAGCTGAGGAAATTAAGGGTCGTGCACAGGGAATTCACCAATCTAAAATCGTAGTGTCCTGCTCTGCTACTATGCAGTCCCAGCTTTAGAGCAGAGAAGGAACACTGTGGTTGGAAAATGAACATGTCCACAGGGAAATAACACAGCAGGAGTGTACACTACTGAGTGTCAAGTTTAAGGCAGCGGTGGCCTTTCCACATTAGGCAAGAGTCCCTAGACAGTGGCAATTCTATTGCAAACATAAATCACTAAGATATACAATAGCAGATCCTCTTCTCTCCACCCTAATTCACCTGCTTCTCCAGCTTCTTTGAAATGATGCATTCCATGGTGAATCAGATTCTTAAAACTTACCTGCTGTGTGATCTTGAGAAAGATCTTAACTTATCTCAGCTTCAATATCCTCATCTCTAAAGTGGGTCTATTACTGATACTGCCCTCATAGGGTATTGTTATGATTAAATAAGCTAATGGATATAGTGAACCTAGCCTACAGTAAGCATTCAATACATTAATAATAATGAAGCAAGGTTTCAATTGGAGACAGATAAAAGCATGTTGAAAACAATCCATTTCAACAAAGATTTTTTTTTTCATTACAGTAATATTTAAATGAGTGGATGAAAAGAAGTGGTGTGGTTCCCACAATGGGAATGGGTGGGAGGGAGCAGACCGACAATCAGAGAGACCCCCTGATGGATTTATCAGCCAGACTCACAATGTCACAGCAATGAGTCGTTACATCAGCAGTAACAGGATGGAAAAAAATGACTGGAGAAAAGGCATATTGCTCACAAACTACCCACCCCTCCCTGCTCTGCCTCAGCAGAGGCAACCTCTCTGCTCTCCTTTCTTCAAAGGGATTTCTAGTTGCATAACAGTTGTTCTAGGATGGCAAACATTAGGTCTTTCGACTCTAATGCAGATGAATTTTAACCGTACGCATAGAATAAATATATACACACATCCATACACGTATATTATCTTCCATGAATATTTATTGGGAGTATATAAATGATTCACACACAAAATCCCTCTTATTCTAGGAGGAGAATGGAGAGATGCACTGTTCTTTGACCTGACTCCTAAACCCCATCAGAATGCAAATCACCTCACCTTGACATGTAATTGCTCCTATAACACAGGTCCTAGAGAGCTGATTCTCATGTGGAGCATAGACATACCCTGGAAACTTTCATCAGTCTGTGCCTTCAACAACAGTCCCCCAGACATTTCTGACCAGCTCTGTGCCTGTCTCCAGATTATCCTAAAAAATTACAGCTGTCCTGTTTGTGCATTTTAAAATATAGATATATGTGGGGGGAAGATTGAATCAGACTCTAGAGGAAGTTGTTGCCTTAAGAGGTGGAGGCAGAAGGAGGTCTTTCAAGCAGCACTATCCAAGAACACTTTCTGTGAAGATGGAAATGTTCTTTATCTGTGCCGTCCACTATAGTGGCCACTGGCCACGTGTGGCTAGAGGGCACCAGAAATGTGGCAAGTGGGAAGGAGGTATTGGATTTTTATTTAATGTTAACTAGTTTAAATGTAAATAGACGTTTGTGACCAGAGTCTACTGTATTGGAAAGCATAGCTTGAGAAAACACATAACCCAACCTTCTTTTAAGGAGATAAACAGGAAATAGATGTAGAGATATGGTGAATTGGGGTGGGAGGAGCAGGAAGGAGCTGAAAACGTTTTATCTTCTGACTAAAATACTCAGTCTCTGAATACTCCAGATCTTTTAGCATGAGGGAAAATGGAAGATTTAAAGATTACTTATCAAATCCTCAGTCGTTTACTGAGAACTTTTCTGTGTCATTTGATATCCTCATTATGCAAGCAAGTGGGGATGAAGAAATAAATAAAATTTAAAACAACAGCACACCTTTGCCCAAAGTGTGTATATTCAGAACATCAGACAGGCACACAACAAAATAACCTTATACCGTGTTTAGTAGAAAAGAGACCATGAAAAATAACCAAAATATTATTACATTCTGAGGTGAATTCTGATTGGGGTTGACAATTCTTATTCATTATGGTATTCAACAAATATAAAGTATAACTACATGGAGTTAATACACTTTATAAAAAATTGAAATATAGTTGATATACAATATTATGTTAGTTTCAGGCCTATAACATAGTGATTCAACATTTAAATACATTATGAAATGATCACCATGATAAGTCTAGTAACCATCTGTCCCATACAAAGTTATTACAGTATTATTGACAATATTACTTATACTGTATGCTACATCCCTGTTACTTATTCATTTTCTAATTGGAAGTTTGTACCTCTTAATTCCTTTCACCTATTTTACCCGAAGCCCCATTCTCCCCTCCCCTCTTGCAGTCACCCATTTGTTCTCTGTATCCATGAGTCTGTTTTCATTTCATTTCTTTTTTTGTTTGTTTGTTTTTTAGATTCCACATATAAGTGAAATCATACTGTATTTTTTTTTCTGACTTATTCTACTTAGCATGATACACTCTACACTCATCCATATTGTGACAAAAGGTGAGACTTAATCCTTTTTTATGGCTGTGTAATATTCCATTTTGTCTGTCTGTGTGTGTGTGTGTGTGTGTATGCCACCTCTTCTTTGTCCGTTCATCTATTGATAGACACTTAGACACTTAGATTGTTTCCATATCTTGGCTATTGTGAATGATACTGCATTGAACATAGAGGTCCACAGATTTTTTTTCTAATTAATGTTTTAATTTCTTCAGGTAAAAACCCAGAAGTGAACTTGCTGGAATGTAGGGTAATTCTATTATTAATTTTTTGAGGAAACTCTCTACTATTTTCCAAAGTGGCTGCACCAATTTACCATCCCACCAACAGTGCACAAGGGTTCCCTTTTTTACCACATCCTTGCCAACACTTGTTATTTTTTTGTCTTTTTCATGATAGCCATTCTGACAGGTGTGAGGTGATACCTCATTATGGTTTTGATTTGCATTTCCCTGATGACTAGTAATGTTGAGTGTCTTTTCAGGACCCTACTGGCTATCTCTTTGTCTTCTATGGAAAAAATGTCTATTTTTTTTTTTTTTTTTTTATAAATTTATTTATTTATTTTTGGATGTGTTGGGTCTTCGTTTCTGTGCGAGGGCTTTCTCCAGTTGTGGCAAGCGGGGGCCACTCTTCATCGCGGTGCGCGGGCCTCTCACTATCGCGGCCTCTCCCGTTGTGGAGCACAGGCTCCAGACGCGCAGGCTCAGCAGCTGTGGCTCACAGGCCTAGTTGCTCCGCGGCATGTGGGATCTTCCCAGACCAGGGCTCGAACCCGTGTCCCCTGCATTGGCAGGCAGACTCTCAACCACTGCGCCACCAGGGAAGCCCAAAAAATGTCTATTAAGATCCTCTGCCCAGTTTTTAATCAGGTTCTTTGTTTTTGTGCTATTGAGTTGTATGAATTCTTTGTATATTTTGGATATTAGCACTTTACTGGATTTTTCTTCTTCATTCAGCAGACTGCCTTTTTGTCTTGTTGATCGTTTCCTTCTTTGTGCAAAAGCTTTTTAGTTTGATGTAGTCCCATTTGTTTATTTTTGCTTTTGTTTCCCTTGAATGAGGAGGCATATCCAAAAAATATTGCTAAAACCAATGTCAAAGAGGGTACTGCCTATGTTTTCTTCTAGAAGTTTTACTGTTTAAGGTATTACATTTATCCATCCTGAATTTATTTTTGTATCTGGTGTGAGAAAGTGGTCCAGTTTCATTCTTTTGTGTGTAGCTGTCCATTTTTTTGTGTGAGTCTGTCTTTTCCCCATTGTATATTCTTGCCTTTTTTGTTGTAGATTAATTGATCCTACAAGCTTGGGTTTATTTCTGGACTCTATTCTGTTTCATTGATCTATGTGTCTGTTTTTGTGCCAGTGCAATATTGCTTTGATTATTGTAGCTTCCTAGTTTAGTTTGAAATCAAGGAATATGATACCTTCAGCTTTGTTCTTCTAAGGTTTACTTTGGCTATTCTGAGCCTTTTGTGGTTCCATACAAATTTTAGGACTATTTGTTCTAGTTATGTGAAAAATGCCATTGGTATTTTTATAGATTGCACTAAATCTGTAGATTGCCTTGGATAGTATTGAAATGTCTACTCTGTGCCACACACTTTTATAGCATGCAGGAAAACTTGCAGAACAATGAGTAGTCTCCTGGGTTCTGTCAAGATGGAGTAGCCCTAGTCCTCCCAAGTCCTCCCTCTTATGACTTAAAAAATCCTGGTGATAAAACAACAAACAAGGCCAGAAAGACTCTGAAAGATGGAAAGAAGAAGGTGACCTGCATAGGGACATTGGGGCTTGAGGAACAGCATAGTGATGAGTTTCCTAGGTTTCCTTATTGCCTCCAATATATCCCCAAAAGGGTTTTGCAGGAGCCTCCATCCCAGAACCACCAACAGGCACAGATAAAATTCTCCAAGAATGTCTTATTCCTTTTAGCCAAAGGACTAGGGAAAGAGTGTCCTAACAACAGAAAACCTTGTGGCAATATCTACTTTAGTCTAGGCAAACGCCAACAGAAAAATCCTATATCACACTTCCCTCCATTTCAGCTGGCCAGCAAGGAGCTGACCTTTCATTCTACCTCCTAGCCCTTATCCCATGGAAGCTGACGCTGTGTACCAATTCCCTACTGGCTGAAGTCAGCTGGGTGGAGCAGGGACCTACTTTTCCATTCCCTGTTTGGCAGAAGCTGGTGGCACACTGCAACATCCCCACCAGATAATATTGGTGGGCTGAGTGGGAAGCCGGTCTTCGATCTCTCACCCAGAAGAACCTGGCAGTACTTGAATTCCCCACCATGTTAGTGTCACGGCTGTCCATTGGTGAGCTGAGCCCCCACCCCTGACTGGCATCAATGAGGCTGACAAGGTGGTACAAGTTGAGAGTAGTAAACACTTTATTCTTTCCCATTCCCCACCCCATGTCAGTCGGGCCCACTGGGGACCTAAGCGTCCACTCCCTTTCTTCAGCAACTAAGTGTTATGAGTCAGCCCTCTGCTTATCCTGTACTTGGTGGCTGCGTGACCAGATTCAGGACGTAATCTTTACTCCTACTTGGAGACAACAAGGCAGTGTGACCTTTGGTGCCTCATTTTTAAAGGAAAGGAGTCAGTGGAGCAGAAAGGGGAGCTGAGTGTCTTCTCCTCCAACGTGAAGTGGGGCAGTGTTAGTCAGTGCTTCTCTATCGCTGGATGGTATTGTGGGCCTCCTGGCCCTCGTGCTACACCTCAAGAGAAGGACAAGCTACTAAAAAAGAAAAAGATTAAATAAGATCCAGAGTTTCATAATATCTAATATGTTCAGGAAATCACTTATTATACCAAGAATCAGGGAAATCACAGCATGAATGATGACAGAAACCATACCAATATGAATCACAAGACAAAATTATCTGACAAGGATTTTAAAGCAGCTCTCATAAAAATGATTCAACGATGATCTTGGAGCAGAATGAAAAATATAAAATCTCGGCAAAGAAATGAATGTTATAAAAAAGAACCAAATGTAAATTATTGAATTGAAATATATAATAATTGAAGTAAAAAAAAAAAAAAAACCTCACTAGATGGGCTCAAAAAGTAGAATGGAGATGAAAGGGATAGAATCAGTGAACTTGAAGATAGATCAATAGAATTTACCCATTCTGAATATGAGAGCAAATAGACTGACACAGGGAGGGGGAAGGATAAGCTGGGACGAAGTGAGAGAGTAGCACTGACATATATACACTACCAAATGTAAAATAGATAGCTAGTGGGAAGCAGCTGCATAGCACAGCGAGATCAGCTCGGTGCTTTGTGACCACCTAGAGGAGTGGATAGGGAGGGTGGGAGGGAGGCACAAGAGTGAGGGGATATGAGGATATATATATACATATAGCTGATTCACTTTGTTATACAGCAGAAACTAACACAACATTTTAAAGCAATTATAACCCAATAAAGATGTAAAAAAAAAAAAAACAGTCTCAGGGACCTGTGAGACAATAACAAAACTGCTAACATTCATATCATTGGAGAGCCAGAAGGAGAGGAAAGGATGGTACTAAAGAAGTATTTAAAGAAATAATGACTGAAAACTTCCCCAGTTTGTCAAAACACAAAAACATTTAAAGTCACATCAAAATTAAGCTTCTATAGCTAAAGAAAGAAATGAAAGCAATCAGAGAGAAACAATGCATTACTTTTTAGGGGAACACCAGTTAGAATGACAGCAGATTTCTTATCTGGAACCATGGTGGCCAGAAGGAAGTGGTGCACCATTCTTGGAGGACTGATAGAAAAGAACTCTCATGCCTGAGTTCTATATTCAGTGAAAATATCCTTCAGGAATTAAGGCGGAAAAAAGACATTTTTCAGATGAAGAAAAACAAAGAGAATTATTTGCTAGAAAACCCCTCTTTGAAGAATGGTTAAAGAACATTCTCTAAACAGAAAGAAAATGATAGCAGAAGAAGGCTTGGAATTTCAGAAAGAAAAAAACCATCATATGGGTACAAATAGACAAAAATATAATAGGTCATCCTACTTCTCATGAGAGTTTCTTAAATAATAGTTGATGACTGAGGCAAAAATTATAAACATCTGTTGTGGTTTTTAATGTAAGTAGAGGAAATACTTAAGACAATTAATTTTAAAAGCAGGAAGTGTAAAGAGATCTATATGGAAATAGATTTCTACACTTTACTTGAAGTGGTAAAACATTGATACCACTATCACAGACCACAAAAAATTATGTATGTATATTGAAATACCTAGAACAACCACTAAGGAAACTATACAAAGTTATATACCCAAAAACACTAAAAATAAATCAAAATGGAATGAAAAAATGTTCAAATAACCCATAAGAAGGTAGAAAAAAGAAAGAGGAATGGGGAACAGAGGAAACAGAGAAAACAAACAAACCAACATAGAACGGCAGACTTAAACCATGCCATATCAGTAATGACCATAAATGGTCGAAATTAATTAAAATGCAAGATAAAAATTGCCAGGGTGGACAAAAAACAAGATCTGACAATATGCTGTCTACAAGAAATTCACTTCAAATATAACAACATTGGTAGATTGAAAGTGAAAGAATGGAAAAAGTCACACCATGCAAACCATGATTAAAAAATAAATTTAAAAAAGCAGGAGAGGTTCTAATATAGGATAAAGTAGATTTTAAAGTAAAGAAACAGTCTCTGCTCTCAGAGAGCTTAATGATTTACATGTTATTAGAATGTTACATTTTCAATTTTTAGGAGGAAGACTATAGCTAACTGCCACCAAAGCCAGATCATGGGCTTGGAGATACAATTAAGCAGTGATTTCAAGTTAATTTCTTTTCATATATAATCAGCCCATAGTGTTTATTTTTAATATGTACTGAGCACTGCATTGTGTGCTCTTGGGTGATACACCTAATAGTGTTCCAATTTCCAATAGAAATTCCATGTGAAATATGGTGTAATGAGATTTTGAGTGGTTTTGGAGATTTAGGGAAGTGATATTTTGAGTATCAGACACTTTCAGTTGATTTGTTAAAGCATAGATGAACAAGACAAAGCAAGGCGGATATCATTCCCGCTCTCATAGAAATTAGGGTGAGGATGATAATGCAGTAATCAACTTGCACAGTTGGGAAAATAGGATAATGGTGAGGTCAGATTAGGGGGAGTTAGGAAAGGGATTGGTAAAAGGATTAACCATTGCCTTGATTTTATCTCTTGCTAAATTTATAGTGAAAATTGACTATATTTAATGATGAAATTCTTCTAATAACTGTTCAATCTTGGAAACAGTGATTCTTGAGAAATATGTTTAAAAATTTATCTATAATATTAAGTAAAATAAAACTATCTTTTTTCCTGCCCTGTATTTACTATGTAAAAAATATTCATGCACAAAGACTGAAAGGGAAACCAGACCTATGAAAATAGCTAATTTCCTGGGGTGATGGGATTGAGGGTGATTTGTGCTTCCTTTTAAATGACCTTTATTGATATAATGTAATCTTTAGAATAAGTGGAAATTGGCAGGAAATAGGTAAGCTGAACTCAGAGAAGGAACAGAAGGCCCACGTGCTCTGCTGTCCACATGTGAGAGATCCAAAGGCTGGAGGGAGGGCAGTGGGCCTTTTCTCACCACGAGCATCGACTTCTGGCCTACTTGGGAATGTGGCTCTAATTGCTAGAGCCGTCTTTTGCTGAGGATTATGTTTTAGAATATACTTTCCAATGTTGCATATAGATTGGCTTGGTTTTCTCTCCATTTATCAAAAAGACAGATATAATATTAAAGATACTTCATATTGACACTTTTCTGAGCATTTTCTGTCATTATCAGTCTTTATGAGAATGCTGTGAGGTAGGCATGGGAGGAGTTACGTCTACATTTAAGAGACAAGGGAGAAAACCATAATTCGAAAGGATGCATGCACCCCGATGTTCATTGCAGCACTATTTACAATAGCCAGGACATGGAAGCAACCTAAATGGACGTTGACAGAAGAATGGATAAAGAATATGTGGTACATATATATAATGGAATATTACTCAGTCATAAAAAATGTATGAAATAATGCCATTTGCAGCGACGTGGACGGACCTAGAAACTGTCATACAGAGTGAAGTAGTCAGAAAGAGAAAGACAAATATATAATATCGCTTATATGTGGAATCTAGAAAAATGATACAGATGAACTTATTTGCAAAGCAGAAATAGAGTCACAGATGTAGAAAACAAACTTATGGATACCAAGGGAGGAACAGGGGGTGGGATAAACTGGGAGGTTGGGATTGACTTATATACACTACTGTGTATAAAATAGATAACTAATGAGAACCTACTGTATAGCACAGGGAACTCTACTCCGGGCTCTGTGGTGACCTAAATGGGAAGGGAATCTAAAAAGAGTGGATATATGTATGTGTATAACTGATTCACTTTGCTGTACAGCAGAAACTAATACAACATTGTAAAGCAACTACACTTCAATAAAAATTAAAAAAAAAAAAAGAGACAAGGAAATAGGCAAAGACTTCACCACTTAGTACCTTTGGAACCTTTGGCCATAAACCTTCTGTGGCTCAGTTCCCTCATCTATAAAGTAGTGATGATGATACTATTAAATTATAAGGGAATTTATGCAATTAAAGAAATTACATATAAATTACTTTGAACAGAGCCTGGCATGTAGGAAGAACTCAACAAATATTAGCTATTATTATTTAATAATTTTTAATATTATTATATTACTTAACTTTCAATGTTTATTTAATCCACTGGTGATGTTAGGACTACAACCCTGTTTCCTACACTTTCCTACATCCTGTACTTCTTGAGAAAATAGCGTGGTGGAGAAGGAAAAAAGAAATGTGCGCATTGTATCTGAGAAAGAAAAATCCTTATTTCTAATCCTAAGTTTTTCACGAAGCTGAGAGAGGTTGGAAAACTATGAATCTTAGTTTTCTCATGTTTAAAATGAAGACAATGATAATAATATGAATGATTTTGGCTTTAGCCTCAGTTCTCTAAAATACAGAGCTTGAATAAAGGATTAATTGCTGGTGTTTTACTTGGGCAATGCCATCCTGGGGCATTGAGAGTGAAAAAGGAAGTGTAGCAGGTAAGAAAGGGAAATTAAAATAGGTAACACGATGCAGTAGTATGCCAGCCACTCTGGCATGATCTACACAGACACAGCCAGTCACCTGGCAAGTGTACCAGTTTGGCCTTCAGGTTGTCTCCAGACAAACAATACTGTGCTTCCACACTGGCCATCAGTGAGAGGAAGGGAGAGGGAATTTATCCGCATATACTGTCTGCAACTGGTCACAATTTATCCTACAGGGAATTAACTTCGGCAGCTGCTCAGAAAGTCAGATTCCATATCCTGTTGCATGGCAGTTATACCAGAGTCTGGAAGTAGAAGTGGTGGGAAGAGTTAGCAACTATAGGAAAGAGGCTAGTCAGCTTTTGGAGGCAGAACTGCCCAGATCTGCACAGCTGCCTTTGCTGCCCAGTGAGGACAAAGCAGTCAGCAGTTCAGGGATCTGAGGAAGTCCATAAGACGTGCCTGTTATGTCCTCAGAGGCTGAAATAGGGTACAGGGCTTGTCTTAGTTCTGGCTGCTATTACTATTGGTAACAGAATAGGCAGTTACTTATTCACAGTTTTGTTACCTATTCACAGTTTTGTAGGCTGAGAAGTCCAAGATCAAGGCTCCAGTAGATTCATTGTTTTGTAAGGTCCCATTTCCTGGTTCATAGATGATGGCTGTCTTCTTGTTTGCTCACACAGCAGGAGAGGAAAGGGAGCTCTCTGGGGTCTCTAAATGGGCATTCATCCCATTAATAAGAGCTCAACCTCATGAATTAATCACCTCCCAATGGCCCCACCATCACATTGGGGGTTGGATTTCAACATATGAATTTGGGGGAGACACAAATATACAGTCTATAGGTGGGCTGTATACTAATATTAATTATTACATTTTATCCACCCTGAATTGAATAATGGTGGCAACAGGGAGATGGGCTGCTCTCTGGAACTCTAGAAGGCACTTTTAAAACCACAAGAGCCCAAATGTATTAGATACTCTGAGACACAGCATCATCTACCAATGTCATTCTGAAGGCAAAGCCATTGCAGGTGTTCACGTGTGATGCCTTATTTCCTTAGCAGGAGCACCTAGTGGTCTGGCACATAAAGGACAGTAGCTAGTAGCTATTAGCAACAGCATAAACATTGTATTGATATAATATTTTTTAAATGCTTATAAGTTTAGAAACCTCTATCTCCTATAATAAGATGACCACACTAATGTATGTCTTATCCCAGATGATCTACCTGCAGTGTGACATTGATACTCCTCCATAAGAAGGTGAAGTCTATGTTCCCATCCCTTAAAACTTGGTTGGTGGGGGATGACTTCATAACTGCCTCACCCAATAGGATACAGTGGAAGTGATGCTGCATTTTTTTCAAGACTGGGTCATAAAATGCAAAACATCTCCCCCTGGCTCTCCCTCTTGGCACATGCAACTTGAGAGCCTGATCTAACATTAGAAGTCTAGCTCCCCAGAAGCTGCCTGCTGGAGACATGATGTGGAAAGACCAGAGAGAGAGAGAGATGTCTGAGTTGCTGCAGCTGTTTCAGCCCCAGCAATTGGAATCTTCCAGTCCAGGCACCAGACACATAAGATAAGGAGCCTTTTGAGATGACCCCAGTCCCAGCCACCATCTCTGACTGCAACCTCACGAGAGAATAGAATCACGCAGCTGATCTGCACAGATTCCCAGCCTATGGAAACCATGAGTGAAAATAAGTGATTACTGTTGCTTCAAGCTGCTAAGTCTTGGGAAAATTTGTTTGCAGCTATAAAAACTACAACATCTGTAGAGCCCCGAGTGCTTTGATACAAGGCTATCGTGGCAGTCGTTTTAAAAGTGTTCTCTTTCATTTTGTTTAAAATCTTTAACCTTAATCATTTTTTTAATAAATAACTTATTTATTGAGTGCCCACTCATTGCCCAAACTGATCTAGTTGCAAGGAGTACGAAGAAAGCAAAACTGTCCCTGATTTCATGACACTTAGAGCCCAATTGGGAAGGGAGTCTTACAAGTATATAAAGAAGAACCGCGTGATACAGAGATGCCATACACTTTTACAAAGCTATTCTTCTCCCTTTGGGGAAAACTATATATATACACACATTTATATGTATGTATACAGTATAATTTGCAAAAGTAAGATATTTTAACTGAAAGCCTTTGAAACTGTCGACTGAAAAAAAGATGCACAACCTTAAAGTTGAGAGCTTTCTGAGGTATTTAAGCCTGGAAGACAGCCTCTTGGATAGCTCTGAGGGACTGCTCTGAAGAGATTAGGGAGGAACCAGGATATACAGGAGTTTTTGCAACAAAAACCAGGTAGTTGAACATCAAAAGGTTACTGTTAATTAAAGAGAACCAGACACCTCAAGTGAATGAATTCAGTGCTCTTCTATGTATGGGAAGATGCAAGAGTCTGAGCTCATTGAAATCATTCCTTTGATATGCACCTTAACTATCTAGGGCCAGTATCCTGTTGTTTCCTGTCCTGAGTCCCCTCAGGACTCACCATTGGGAGAGGCTACAGTGGCTAATGGCTTGACGGCTGCAGCATCCTTTGCTTATTGATACGGCAGGAGACATTTTTCGTCCACACAACCCATGTTTCTTTCTGCTCTGGCTTCTCCTCCATTGTTCTTCCCCACCTGTTGGGTGGTGTTGGAGGCGCCATGACACTTATGGTATCTTCTAAGAGGAGTTTAAGTTGAGGATACTTTTGGTTTGACTTTAGTGGGTCATATGAACATGGCTTCCAGTTAAGTTACTGCTAGTTGCCCTGGTGTGGGAATGGTTTCCAGGAATACTCCTGCTGCCCACTGTGTTGACCCAATCAATGTCATGAAACAAAAGTTTGGAACTAGGAGTTGTCTTGTGAGAAGAGCACACCCCGTATAGCCAGCACCCACTTCTGGAAGTTCATGGGTAGTGAGAGAGAAGCAAGGTTTAATATGCACGGAGCCAGGAGCTGGTCTGCGGAAAATTCTTCTAAATCTGAAGGGTTTTAAACTGAGGATTTAATTGTAAATGAAATTGTAAACTGAGGATTCCATTCTCACTGACACTTGGTCAAAAGAGAAGTCTTCTCCAATCAGGAGGACTCTCAATAATTCAGTGTATACAATTTAAATGCCAATGATTAAAAGTTGACAGATAGCTCAAGCATTACAAAATCCAGGAAAATAACATGATAGTTTTATTATTTAAGCATCAAATCAGCAAGAAATTAAACACTTTTGCCAATGTTTTTATGATCCACTCCTCTTCATTAACTGGATTATCAAATAACCCTGAAGTCTATTTATTAATGCTATTCAAAATTCATCTTATCCCCTTCATAAATTATTGCCTTGGTTATGATGTGGCAAAATTATTTTTACAATTTTTCCCTCCATGTCAAAATAGTTTCTATTGATTTCAGTGCTTATCTTGTTTGCTTTCCTTTCATATTTCATTAAATTTCAATTTGATTTTTCTCTGTTCTTTCATAAGTAAATATAAGACAACAAACAAGGTAAGCTTCCATGTTGATCAAATTTTGTGTAATTTCTCACTTGCTTTAAATTTTTAACGATCATGATATTTTTCTCATTATAGAGAAATGAAAAAAAATACTTAATTTTGAATGCTTTTTATTAAAAGCATTAGGGTTTGGGGGTAAATACTTAATTACTGCTAGTTTTGGGATGTCTATGTGAGCAAGTCTTTGTAGCTTGTGCATTGGCAAAATGGGCCAGAAGCTTAGCGTTGTGACCTGTTTTTTTCTCTTTTTTTAAAAATAATATATCTTAAAATTAAAAAAATATATATACATAATTTTGAATGCTTTTTTTTATTAAAGAAAGACATCCAAATTATAGAAGCTTCAGGTCTCATACACCTGGATTCATTCCTGACTGGACAGTGGGAAGAGGTGAACAAACGTGTTGAAACATGTCTTCTTTTGGGAATTCTGTTCCAATAGCCCATGCCTAAGTTAAGCACTATTTTGATTTCCAGATTGTCCTGTGCTAATCTCTAGAGCTCATCACTTTGAGGCAGATGCATAGTTTTTCTTTTAAAGCTTACAAAAGCTCTGTGAGGTAGTGTGATACACTATGTGTCAGTTTGGCTGGGATATGTTGCCTAGTTGTTTGGTCAAATACTAGTCTAGATGTCACTGTGAAGTTCAGTTGACTTTAAGTAAAGGAGATTATCCTCGATAATGTGAGTGGATCTCATGCAATCGGTTGAACACTTTAAGAGCAAAAGTAAGGTTTCCTGGTGTTACAACAAAAATAATAATGAGGTTTTTCTTTCCTATTAGTAAACAAGTAAATAAGGAACAAATGAATAACCTTAGAAGTAGCACACACAAGCCTGAAAGTGTTAAGCAATTTTAGCATTACTTTAACTGTTACTAATCTGCAGTGCCTGTAACTAGACTTGTCCTTCACAAAGCTAATTCCCTAATTACTCTCTGACTCTATGTGGATTATATCCTGCATGTGGCATTCTTTTCCTCCACACTCCCCTGTAACACTCCCTTGTAGCATTCTTCATTTCAGAAAGATCATGAGCCAATAAGCTGGGAAAAGACCAGCCCCAGTTACCAAGTTGCCTGATGCCAGCTGTACTTCCTTGAGCCGTATCACCTACCCCAGACTATGAGCCCTGACTATAAGACCTCTTCCTATTCCCCGGGGAGGGGCAGCACAGTTTTTGAGGTTCTAGCCTGCTGTGCTCCCTCTTTGCCTGGCAAAGAACTAAAGCTACTCTTTCTCTTCCTCCAAAACTCTGTCTCCGTATTTCTTTTCGGCATCGGTGCACAGAGAGCCAATATTTTGGCAACACTGGCGATGAAGCAATTGTGTAATATAAACTGCTGCCTCAAGAGTGTAATATAAACTACTGTATAGCACAGGGAACTATATTCAATATCCTGTAATAACCTGCAATGGAAAAGAATCTGAAAAAGAATATATATATGTGTGTGTGTGTATGTGTATGTATATATATACATATAACTGAATCACTTTGCTGTACACCTGAAACTAACATAACATGGTAAATTAACTATACTTCAATTTTTAAAAATGGTTAAAATAAATAAATAAAAAGAGTGTAATATAAAAATTCTGTCTGAGTTTCCAGCCCTCTGAACTGCCCTGTGGGTTTAAGACTTGCAAGCCTCCACAGCTATACGAGCCAGTTCATTAAAATAAATCTTTCTCTATCTCCCCCTCTCAGTACACACACACACACACACACACACACACACACACACACACTCTGTTATATTATCTTGCTGGTCGTATTTCTCTGGAGTACCCTGACTGGAAAAGGTAGCACTTATCGGTATTTCATGGAAACTAAACAAGGTTAGCAAGTAACTTAGAACACACAGCTGGTAAGTGGTGGACCAGGTCGGTGGACAGGTCTTGCTCTCTCTGCTCTGCAGCATTGACTCTTTCTGGAGTCAGAAAGCCTCCTTAGTCCAACTTTGTCTCATTGTGTTGAGTGACCTTAGAGGTTTGATACCCAGCCCCCCTCAATCCCTCTTTCCTCATGTGTCAAGTGTGGTAGCAATGGCGCTTGACTTAATCCATCACATGAACTGTTTTGAGGTTCAATGATACAAGAAGGTGAAGACAAAACAACTCTACACATATAATTCATTGTTAAGAAAGAAATGAACTTCATGACTTTTCCCAAAGAAAGAACTGCTTTTCCCTTTCCTGAGTATTAATTTCTTCTTCTTCGTTTTGCCACCTCTTTCTCCCACCTCACAGCTCCTCCTTTCCAGTGGTATTAGACTAAAACGTTTGTGTTCTCATATACATTTTGTTTAGTCATCAGGACGTGCTTGGTTATATAAATATTATACCCATTTCACAGATGAGGAATTGGCACACAGAGGTGTCCAAAGTAATATGGCCAGATAACAATAGAGCTGGAGTATTCTTTCACTGTATCAAAGTGGAGGAAAAAAATACTATAAAATTTTAATCAGTTGAACCCTGGGACCATTGCTATAAAAAAAGAATCCCTTACTTTGCAGGAAGAAATGTCTTTAATTCAAATCCTCTTTCTGCCCTAAAGGGAGCACATTATAATTTCAGTGATTAAGCTTTTAGAATCAGTACTTCCATTGGAAGACTCTGTGTCTGATTCACCTGCCAGCACATAACTGAAGCTATCAAGAATTTGGTGCCCAGCTGGCTGAAACAGATTAAACTCCTGAAAGGTATTTAAATAAAATTTAAATAATTCATAATTTGCCTCCATCTGAATAACGAAGCTTCTCTAGTGCAAGTGGAAGAAGTAGCAGTGACGTCTTCAGTAGAAGGTTGAGTTAGGGAGGGAAGAAAATCCGGAATCTGATCTTCTAAGTAGATCGTGGCAGACAAAGGGAGTTGATATCTTGCCTTTCTAAATCTCTAAACTAACTACTCTACAAACTAGTTTAAAATGAAAGTGCACAGAGAATGCAGTTTATATTGAGACTAGAATTTGGTTACCATAGTTTCAGTGGGATATTGACTAACCAGAGCAAATTTTAGGATCGTGAAGACGCTGTTGTAAGAGTCACAGTTGAGGAGCTCATGATGATTAGCCTGAGGAAGGCTCAGAGGAAATAAGAAAACGGTTTTCCAATATTTGAAGGGTAGATGTTTACCTCCAGAGGGCCCATGGGTAGACTCTAAAGGAAAGCAGATGAAAATCTTTTGTAACAAGGAGTGTTGTCCAAGCATGGAACAGGCTGGCTAGTGATGTGGGGCTCCTTGCGCTAAAGGTGGTGACCCGTGATGCTGATGTCTGAATTCCTGCTCTGGGGTGTGCGGTGTTGGACTGCCCAAAATTAAGGTCTCTTCTATTGTTAACATTCAAAGAGAAGATGTTGATAGGAACTGTCTTTCCATGAAAAATATAGAGTCTGTCATACAGGGTGAAGTAAGTCAGAAAGAGAAAAACAAATACCGTATGCTAACACATATATATGGAATCGAAAAAAAAAAAAAGAAAAAGGTTCTGAAGAACCTAGGGGCAGGACAGGAATAAAGACGCAGACGTAGAGAATGGACTTGAGGACACAGGGAGGGGGAAGGGTAAGCTGGGACGAAGTGAGAGAGTGGCATGGACATATATACACTACCAAACGTAAAATAGATAGCTAGTGGGAAGCAGCCGCATGGCACAGGGAGATCAGCGCGGTGCTTTGTGACAACCTAGAGGGGTGGGATAGGGAGGGTGGGGGGAGACGCAAGAGAGAAGAGTTATGGGGTTATATGTATATGTAAAGCTGATTCACTTTGTTATAAAGCAGAAACTAACCCACCATTGTAAAGCAATTATACTCCAATAAAGATGTTAGAGAAAAAAAAAATACAATGGTTTGAATCCATTTAAGCAGAAAACTATGACTTGCTCATTCATTTTGTCTCAAGGGTAATTGGTATGTATTAAAGACCTTTTACTCATTTCTAAAAATCTTGTTTCTAAGTCTCAGATTCTTTATACACAGAATGGAATAACTAAGGTGCATACTTCATAAGGCTATTGTGAAGATTGGTTTGACATGATGCACATCAAATGTTGAGTGCCTGGTACATAATAATTTCCTAAGAAGTGTTAACTATTATTATTGTTGTTGTTGTTATATGTAAATTTTTTCTGGCTTATAACCTTGTGAGATTGATCATGTCATCCACATTTTAGAAACAAGGTAGCAGAAGCCTCTAGGTCAAATAAATTGCTTGAGTTCCTGTAGTTGGAAAGATGTGGAAATGGAAGTGGTTGACTATGTCTTGCTGATACCAAAGCCTCAAGTTTCCTTAGTATTTCATGTGGATGTAAAGTTCTTTCTTGTTTTCTCAGACATTTGCCATGAAAATGACCCTATTATTTCATTTCAATGTTTAATCTTTCTGAGTTCCAGTGGAAGCAAAACTGTGGCTTTGTGTTACATACATCCAGACACATATGCACTCATACACACAACCTCAGTGACTAGAGTAGAAACTGTAGGCATTAACGTGACTCTATTATTTGAAACATCATTCACTGACAGCTCCGGCAAAGCTTTTGATCATGCCAAGCTGTGTGGCTCAATGAAATCCATGTATAGAATCCTGTCTAGCTGCAGAAAGATTGCATCAGAGAAGGCTGAATGGTTCAATTGCTGCTATCCTAAAGCCAGCATTCTGGGGAGAGCATTAGTATTCACAAACATCAAAAGAGTCGCTAGAATGGAAATTGACCCTGTCTTGTAATATAAACAGGTCAGCTGTTTGAGAGTTTTCAAAGACAGTTATGATGTAATAGCCTATATACAGTACTCACACTCTAATCTGTTTTAAGCTTCTCCTCTGGCATTTCTCTTTCCCAGGAATGAAATAAAAGGAAATGTGAATAAAGATAAAGAAGAGAGCTCATCCCTTTTGCCATTTAAGAAACGGCCTATTGTCCGACCTCCATAGGGAAATGACATTGCTGGTAAACTCAATATTTACATCACCGGGGCTGTTTTCTTAGAGCCGTTTTTTCCACGTGAGATATTATCATCTTGTGATTTATGATCTATGCATCTCGGCTGACATTTTTTCTGAAGTTTTCATTGTTCATAAATGTACATGACACCAGGCAAATAACCAACGCTGATCGAGTCAGCTGCAGGTGCAGCAGACATTTTAAATAAGAGCACAATTAAATGGAAACCTGAATTCTAGCCAGCAGCATGTTAACAATAATACAGTACACTGGCATGCCGTTATATCGATCCTGTGGTGTCTCTATAAGCAACAACTCACAGTGTATTTGCCACCAAAAGATGGAAGTGTTTCAGCAGAGCCCTCTCCCACTCAGTGCGGTAGGTTGTAGGAGGGCTTGGGTTGAGGCAATCCGTTCAGATGTAAAATGTAAGTCAAGGATGAAATTATACTCTGTTTTATCTAGGCTCTCCTTTTCTTTTAAATTTGCTGATTTCACTAGTTTCTTGACAATCCCTTCCTCCCCCGATCTCCTACAACAGTTACGGTGAGCATAAAAATTAAGAGTGAAGAATTAATTTACACTGAAAAACATAAAATCACAGGTTTTCCCAAAGTGACTTTTTCTAAAATTTAAGGTGAAAAGCCGCCAAGAAATTGCAATTGGCAGAAATGCAGACTGATTTAACTCATCGCTCTATTAAAGTTGAATACAGAGCTGTATAACAGTGTGTGAGTTTTACTCAGGCCAGTTTTTTCTGGGGGCATGTTTGATCTGTAAGACTCAGACCAAATGTCATACATCTTTCAGAAACAGGTTAAGAGGTCCATGACTCTGAGTCAGGTCAAAAGCATGGTGAGTTTTTCATATGGCTGGAGGGTTTTCAATTGTGTCTTTCACAATCCACACTGTAGATCTCTAAAGTTTTTTCCCACAGACACTTACTTCAGCATGGGTGATGCACAAACATGTTAAAATTTTTGGAAAATCTCTCAGTATAAGGTTTCTTTCTTTCTTTCTTTCTTCCTTCCTTCCTTCCTTCCTTCCTTCCTTCCTTCCTTTCTTTCTTTCCTTCTTTCTTTCTTTCTTTCATTCTTTCACTGCTCGGCATGCAGGACCACGTGGGATCTTAGTTCCCTGATCAGGGATGGAACCTGTGCCCCCTGCAGTGGAAGTCTTAACCACTGGACCACCAGGGAAGTCCCTATACGGTTTCAAAAACAGAAGTTAAATGGAAAGAAAATAGTACCTTACTATATGTATTTTTCCAATTTATGATTTTTTGCATGTGTAAAAATTAACTATCCATTAGCCATCCTATAAAATCAGCTACACTAGAGCAGTCTATGGCCAATGAGTCCTATAGTCACTCTCCATTCTCGTAGAATCCTATTAATTTCCTCAACTGCCCGCTGGCAGTTTAGACTCTCCCATCACCACCCCTGACACACATTTATGTGTGCAATGTAATTCTTGTATTCCAGCATTATGTACTCCGTCTACTCTCACAACTCCATTTTCTACATAAAAAAGTAGAAAGAGCAACTGAATCAGAGAAACTAAAGCCTAAGTCCCAGCTCTGCTGTTTCCTCTTTGATTTTGTCCAATTACTTATCTCCTTTGAGTTTTGGGGTTTCTCATTTGTAAATAAAGAAATACTTTACAGAGTTGTGAACATTAAATTAAATAATGAGTGTAAAATGCCTAGTACAATGCCTAGTGTGTAGCTGTTGCTCAATAAATGTTGGTTTGCTTTTTCCCTGCATATAGAAGAGATGCAATGAATCACTCAATGTTTCCCTTTCGTTGACATGAATTATTTGCATTTTAAAAGGGATCCCTTGTAAACACAAAGGAATAAAATATTGATGGTGGAATTTTAGAGAGGAGGGCAGGCTGGTGTGAGAGTTATTGTGAGAGTTATTTTTTTTTTTTTTTTTTTAATTTTATTTATTTATTTATTTATTTATTTTTGGCTGTGTTGGGTCTTCGTTTCTGTGCGAGGGCTCTCTCCAGTTGCGGAGAGCGGGGGCCTCTCTTCATCGCGGTGCGCGGGCCTCTCACTGTCGTGGCCTCTCCCGTTGCGGAGCACAAGCTCCAGATGCGCAGGCTCAGTAGTTGTGGCTCACGGGCTTGGTTGCTCCGCGGCATGTGGGATCTTCCCAGACCAGGGCTCGAACCCGTGTCCCCTGCATTGGCAGGCAGATTCTTAACCACTGCGCCACCAGGGAAGCCCGAGAGTTATTTTTAAGTCAGGAGATGTTCCAGGTCCACTAATTGTCACAGTGAGGACACCTAGTCCATCCATGTTTCTGTTAACACAGAAATAAGAACATTATTATAAGAATATAAAAGTGCACTAAATAGTGCCTCTCATATGCTCAGTGATCCAGATTTTAGGAAATTAAAGATCATTATTATTTGATGGAATTTAATTAAACAGAACCCACCACCTTAGAGCCCCTGGGCTTCTCTAAAGAGAATATGAATGCTATGATTAAATTAAGTCACAGCCAATAAAGATTCTCATCAGAAAAGAAAATGGAAAAAATTATCTGATTGAGAACTCCGAGTCAGTTACATGGCTTGGGTGTTTCATGAAAAGTTATTGAAATTTACCTGTGCTGAAATGGAGAAAAGACTGCTTAGAAAATAGAACTCATTTATTTGTCCATTCATTCATCCCATATTTATCAAGCCTCTTCTCTGTGGTAGATGCTTTGCTGGTCATCTTGTGAGAACGACCAAGATAAATGAGATGCATTTCCTGGCTTCCCCCCAAAACTTGGAGTAGGGAATACTTCTAAATGAATATAATCCATAGAACTTGGGATGCAGAAAAATATATCCATTTTGATCTGAAAATATCAGGAAAATATTTTTTGAATAGATAATATTGAGTTTAGGCCACAGAGTTAAGATGATTCAACAAAAGTAGTTCAAGCGTTTTTCATTATATTCTTACCAGGTGTCAGGAGCTATCCTAAGTCCTAGAGATACAGTTTCAGAGGGAATGGGATTGTGTCTCAGCTCTGCTATTTTCTGGTTGTGAGCTGGCTGTAGTAAAAATTATTTAATCTTTCAAATGCTCAGTTTCGTCAACTCAGATAAAATGTTTTGAGCTCATAGGTGAATATCGAATGAAATAATGCACATAAAAATAATTATGTGCTCAAGAAAAGTTAGCTATTTTTATTATAACATTCCATTGAGCTCCTCTTTTCTTTTGTATTTCTCTAAACTCTCCTATCTCTGGCTGTCAGTTTCAATCTCATTAAGCAAAACTTTACTCAACAAAATCCAAGCAAAAATTTGGTAGCTTTTCAGCATCTCTTGAGAAACTCTAAATAAACACTTTGCTTTTGTATTCACAGTGTATCATGATCTGTTTCTAACCATTTTATTATTTATACTGTCTAGTTTCTGGATAAACCAGATTCTAGGATGTTGTGCAAATGTTCCTTGGGCTCTGCTGCCTTTGTGTCTTTAAACATCTTTGAGGGAAAGGTCTTCGCCTTTCCTTCCATTAGAATTCTTATTTCCTGAAATAGTATTCAAGACCCAGCTGAAATGTCACCTCTTCTGTTAAGCCCTCCCTGATTGTCTCAGGTAATTACCCTTCTTTGAATATAATATTGATCATGTTAAGACACTGCTCAAGAACTTTGTTGGCTTTTCATTCCCTGACGAATCAAGTCTAAACATTTTAGCATGACATGCACTTTAAAATCAAGTTATCCATATGATTTCCCAAACATGCTATGTACTTTCGTGCCTTTCTTATGCTATCTTCTCCACATGGAGTTTCCTAAACTGCTTTAAAATCTTTGACCTTTTTAGTGGCCAGATCTGTGAAGCCTTTCTGGATCGCTTCAATAGAATTACTCTCATCCATCCTTACAGCATCTCGTTTACATTCTATTACAGCACTCAGTGACATCTCAACACACACAGCTAGCTGTATGTTCCTACCTTGCTTCAAAGAGTATGAATTCCTTAAGACACAGACTAATTTTTATTTATCGTTAAATGACCCGTTTGTATCATCGTGCCTGTCACGTACTAGGACTCAATAAATGTTAACTGAATGGCATAGTGAGCACAGAGTGTCCCAGGGACAGAAGGATGGCTCTCAACGTGGCACTCATTTTGCCAGATTCAAGAAGTGGCTCATTTGGGGTTCTGTGCTTCATTTCAGTGTTACAAGCAAGTAGAAGGAGCTCCTCTTGGATTTCTTCATCTCAGAATTAAGGATCTTGTTAGGTTGCTTACATAAGTCATTTTGTTTGCAATGGGCTTTAAAACCAGAAACCTTGAGGGAACCACGGGGTGACTGACACCAGTTAGCCTGACTGGTCCCTTGAGTGAAGATAGCACTGGAGAGCACTTCTGTAACTAAGCAGATTCTTGCGTTTGGGCTCAATGCCCAGCCTTCAGTTCCACACTCTAGGTTCAGTTGTTGCCTTTGTGAGGACTAAATAGCTATATGTCTGGCACTGGGCCTGGAATACTATAGTTTCTCAGTAAAAATGAGATTGATTTCTCTTTCCCTCCACTCAACCACTTTAGGACTGGTTATATATTTAATAGAATATGTAATTAAAGAAATAGACTCCATCTTCTAAAATCTGTATGAAATCTTGAAACACAGTAGTTATGACGTGTTGATGTCATAGTTCGGGTCTGCTCTGTGTGCTCAAGCATCCTCTGCTGCGTACCCACTTAAGGCCTGCTTCTCAAGGTCAGTGGCTAGATTGCATTCTGGCTTCTGAATAGTGGCACTCAAGCTACCAGGCAGTCACAGCTTGATGCCTTCTCTTTCTTGGATACATTTTAGATGCGAGCAAGTTCCCTGCTTGGTTCTCTTAAGGATGTGTGGTACTCTTTAGTGCTTGCTAATCAGCTGCTCTGATCTATTATTCTGCACTTGAGGTGAGAAGAGAGTCTAAAACACAGCACTTCTGTCTTTTCTATCTGGTCCATGATGCTTTGCAGAGAGCGAGAATGGGGATAATGATGGGAAGGGAGAACGGGGAATAATAACAATAGTAACGTTAATGATACAGTTGGTGAGAGAGAAAACTACCATTAAAATCTAGACCAAGACATGCTCTGTATTTTGGTTGCATTAATCCTGAAATAGGGACTAAAATTCAAGTCATTATTTTCCATATAGTGAGCTTCTCATTAACAGTGGCATGCAAATGGTAACCACTTTTGGAGGAGAGACAAGGAAACTTCATGATTAGTTTTCTCTCCACTCTGAGATTCTGTATTTTCATGAAAAGATGACCACAAATCCCATAAGCCCCTGCATCTCCAGACATCATTGAGCCCACAGGTGTGATAAGGATGCCAGAGCTCCAGGTGGTATCATGGAGCTGCCCAAGGGGCTGCAAAATCCATTGCCCATGATGTCTACCTGTGGTCATTATCTTGGCTATGGAAATCTCCAAATCCACTTATATTCTCTATGGCTGAAAGGACTGAACATTCTGGGCCCAGAAAAGGACCTCGGGGAAAAGAGTCTATTTCTTTTAACTTCCCTTCCTGGCAGGTTTCAGCTGACAAGGATGTGAGGTGGGGGATGAAAGGAGCGCTCTGGTTCTGGAGAAAGAGTGAAGTTTGGAAGGATCCTAGTGTCCTTTAAATTTTAATCTTTAAAGCTCTCTTCACCGATGTAGTTAATGAAAACTAAGATAGAAACATCAAAAGATTAGAGTTGGTTTGAACTTGAGAGTAGAGTGCTTTTGCTCAAAATACAGTCTTCCTGGTAATCCTGAAAGGATCTGATCATTGATGTCACAAGAAAATAAAACAGGCAGTCTCATTGTAGGCAAAAGTACTCTCATTGTAGGCCAAAAATTGCAAGCAAAATGTAATGATATTTGATCAAATAACATAAGATACTCCCTTTTTAGCTTTCTGTTCGATCTAATCTGATCTTGTGACATCCCCAGTCCTGCTCATAATGGGTAATATCACTGAAGATGTGAACTCTTGAGGAAAGCAAATGAATACTTTTTATACTTTTCTATAAACAGCAGTGAGAGAAGTCTTGAAGAATCTGCAATCCTAAGGGTCAGGCAAAGTCACCTTCAGAAACAGTGAAATCTCTAAATGAATTTGTAATCACTCAACTACCTATTCAAAGATAAACAACAATACTTTTAAGATACAGGACCAAGGACGATGTAATAAATAATGAATAATAAAGTTAGTGGATTCCATCACTGAAGAAAGTAAAACACTTTAAATATCTTTTTAAAAATAATAGCTTTAATGAGATATAATTCACATACAACAAAATTCACCCTTTTAAGGTGTACAATTCCTTGGGTTTTGGTATATTTACAAAGTTGTGCAACCATCAGCACTATCTAATTTTAGAACATTTTCATCACCCCCAAAAGAAACACATACCCATTTTCAGTCATTCCTCATTTTAACTGCCCCAAGCCCCTAGCAAACATGAATCTACTTTCTGTCTTTGTGGATTTACCTATTCTGGACATTTCATATAAATGGAGTCATGCAATACATGGCCTTTTGTGTCTGGCTTTTTTCAAATAATGTTTTCAAGGTTCATGAAAGTTGTAGCATATATAGTACATTTTCTCTTTATATGGTTAAAAATATTTCATTGTGTGGATATACGATATTTTAAAAATCCATTCATAAGTTGATAGAAATCTTTTTTTTTTTCTTCTACTTTTTGGCTATTTGAGTAGAGCTGCTATGGACATATATGTATGAGTTTTTGTGTGGACATAAGTTTTCAATTCTCTTGGATATATACCTAGGAGTGGAATTACTGGGTCACATGATAACTCTATGCTTAACCTTTGAGAAACTGACAAACTGTTTTTCGAAGTGGCTGCACCATTTTACATATATACATAATGTCTTTTTTTAAAATAAATTTATTTATTTTATTTATTTATTTTTGGCTGTGTTAGGTCTTCGTTGCTGCGTGCGGGCTTTTCTCTAGCTGCAATGAGAGGGGGCTACTCTTTCTTGCGGTGCACGGGCTTCTCATTGCGGTGGTTTCTCGTTGTGGAGCACGGGCTCTGGGCGTGCGGGCTTCAGTAGTTGTGGCACACGGGCTCAGTAGTTGTGGCTCGTGGGCTCTAGAGTGTGGGCTCAGTAGTTGTGGCTCACAGGCTTAGTTGCTCCGCGGCATGTGGGATCTTCCCGGAGCAGGGCTAGAACCCGTGTCCCCATGCATGGGCAGGTGGATTCTTAACCACTGTGCCACTAGGGAAGCCCCCATAATGTCTTTTTAATCTCCAGTATAGATGAAGAAGTTTATTCTGCCCTGGAGACCATGTTGTCCTAGAATTGCATTTGTTAAAAAGTCCATCAAATTTGAGGGTATTAAATCTCGCCATTTGGCTCTCTTCCTTCTGTCTTGGCAGAGTGCCCCCGTAACATTTATAGGCAGTCAGATTATACTGAGAAGGGGCCTCAGCCAGTGAGTGAGACAAGGCCCTGGGCTACTGCATGCCACTCAACCTTGAAATTATTGCCCGTATTCTTCCTCCACTGGGAAGTCTCTGATTCTCTTGATCACATTTGCACTACCTAATTTCAATCACAATAAGAACATATGATAAGTGAGTGTCTACTTTGTGCCATGTACTATATTTATTCCCGGAGAGAGTAAGACATCAGCACTACCGTTCAATGGTTCCACAGTTCCCCACAGGCACTGATAAGTACTTCAATAGATATGCAAAAGAATATATATCTTTCAAAGGCAGAATGATGTAAAGCAGAGTTTTTCAGTTTCAGCTATTGGTATTTTGGGCCTGATAAATCTGTGTTGTGAGTTGCTGTCCTAAGCATTGTAGGATGTTCATCAGTATCTCCGGCCTCTACTCGCTAAAGTCAATAGTACCTCTCCAACTGTGATATCTACAAGTGTCTCCAGATACTGCCAAATATTTCCCTGGGGCAAAATTGTCCTTGGCTGAGATCCACTGGTTGAAAATTTAGAGCATGCGCTTAGGTAGGATCCAGGTTTCAGGACACTGGAGAGGTAGCGAAATCTTTCGGATCCTTATCTTCAAAAATGGAACTAATAATAGCTACCTTATAGGGTTGTTGTATGGACTAAACAAGACAAAGCATATAAAACCCCCTAACAAAGGGTCTGGTGCCCTTTTCTCCTGTACTGTGAGGAGGGCAATTCAAGAAAGTTTGGATCTCAGTTTGAAGATATTGGAGAGGATGGCTCTGGGGTTGTTTTTCCTTTCATTTTTTCACTTTTGTTAAACTTGAATTTTAAAATGGTAAACCAGGAGAAGGGGAAAGGAAAGAACAAGCGGGATTTTATTGAGTATCCTTGTGTGAATGAATGGCTGGAATGCTGGATGGTTATGGCACCAGACACCTGTTCATTGGTGTGTTCACTCATCCATTATTTGTTCATTAGAAATATTTACTGAGTGTCTGGTCTGGATCCCTTTTTGCCCTTCTGCTCTCCAGTCATTGGGTCAGTTCTTTGACATCCCATGCTCCTTCTTGTCTCAAGGATTTTCCATATTTTCTTTCCCCTGCCTGGGACACTCATCCTAGTTCACTCCTGTTCATTTTTGAGACTGCAGTTCAAATTTAGTGCTTTCAGAGCTACATCCACTGACACTCCTGCATCCACTCCATCCCAGATTATAGCAGAGTGCCCAAAGCCAACACTCAAAGCACTGGATTATTTTATTAGTTTAGTTCCTGTGGACCCCACTAAACTCTAAGTCCTATCAGGGAGGCAGTTGTGTCCATTTTTCTCACCACTTCTCAGCACATGAGTATTTGGTAAATATTTTCAGACTAATTGTCCGCTGACTGGCTGATTCAATGAATGAACAAGTGTTAGGCACTGTCTAGGTTTTCTCTAGCTTTTCTAAAAAATGATGGACTTGATGGTGACTCTGACCTGTGCCAGGAGTGATGAACGCTTGCTGGCCAGGTTGTCTAAGGCTGACCAGTGAGTGTCCTCTGATGATAGGAGTGAAGGTGAGATAGTCCCGGGAGAGGATGGGCAAGGGGGCCCAGCCGTCTACTAAAGTTGGGCCTGAAATCTTCCTAGGGCAGAGCTGCCATCTTTACCTTAGGGCACTGCAGTGACTTTGGCTATGGAATAAAAATCCTTCCTTTGCTCCTCACCTGACACATGCACTCTTTTCTTCCTACCATTTGAAACTAAAATCCTACTTCACCATCTTTCATTTTTTTGTCCTAGGAAGCAGTGATCCTTAATTCTTGAACATGTTTTTCCATGCAAAACAACTCTCCATAGTCTAGTCAGAAGTTAAGTTAGCTTTTTTTTCTTTTGGCTTATTAGTAATAGGCATGATCATTGCGATGGCCAAATATGTTCTCAATATACACAGAATTTATTCTCCAAGCCTATAAGAAGTAAATTTAAAATATGCATATTTGTTATACAGTCCTTGGGCTGCTGAGAAGAATGGCTTCTTTTTTACATCAATGGGAGCAAACAGCCTTCATCGGGGTTTGCAAAGTGCACAATGAAATATTAACCTCTCACCTCCTATGAAGGAATGCCTAGCTCGGCACGGACTGAGAGTTCTGCTGATTTGTGCAGTGACACTTTTGGGTTCACCAAAGAGAGGAGTCTAGCTTGTTCCTCTGGTGAATGTGAAGCAAGGTCTTGTTCCCAGCACTGCTGCTGACTACCAGCTCTGAACATACATCTCGTCGCATCAGATCGGAGGCCAATGGTGCAACATAACGCGGCATCTTGCAACGCTAAACAATGAATCTCTAGCGTGAATATTTATCTGTTATTTTGGAAAGCTGCTCCTTTTTCCTGTGGCAGAGGCTGGAGAGCAAGACTGATAATCAGCCTAGAGTCGGGCAGCAAGGAGGGAGAGGAGAGATGGAGAGAGGGATGATGTATATGTGCCTCCATCCATTTCTTTGATTGCTGATGCAATTTGGAGGAATGGGTATATTTTCCACCCCTTTCCTGGAGGCCTGTGAATCTTCTGTAAGTGAATCTTCATTAACTAGTTTAATTGTGAATTCTGAGGAGGGCACTTTCAGCATCTTGTATTAGAGGTATCATCTGTGGATGAGGTTTTTCATTTCTCTGTTTACAGCAACCTGGAATTAGACTTGTTTTGTTATTTACAGCACTTATTGTTTTGTTATTTACAGTGGTCTCAATAATTAAACCAAAATGTCACCAGATCCATATGCCTCTCCATATCTTATTTCCGTGTCAAAAGGTTTATCCCATAGGAAGTACCTCAGTTTCAGTCAAGTTCTGATTTTGCTTGGGGAAAGAAGACACCGAAAAACAACTTGTCTTTTCAAATGTTTTACTTAAACTGTAGGACAATTAAATTTATTTATCTACAACCACGCCACAGAAGTAATGAGATGATTAAAATATTCTTAATGAATTTGCATTTTCCAACTGTTTGACTCGCTGTAGCAATACATATTTATGATTTTAATTATTGTTTTGGCCTCAGAAAGTGTCTGTTTTATAAAGATAAGCAGGGTTCATGAGACAGTCGATATGTTGACTTGTTGACTTCTTGATTTTTTCCTTAGACTATTAGCAATTAAAATAGTATGCTGTGATGGAGAAGTAGTTTAACAAATTTATTTAAACATGTTAAAGCCTTTAAAAAATAGAATGCTAAGGTCTCTTTTCATTTTAGAGTAATCTTTAAGCCCATAGCATAATCCTTGTAGTACGTAGAGGTGATTAACTTGTAAAATGGGGGAAGAGTCTTATGTGCCACCTCCCCTTTCTTTAACTCATTCTCGTCTCGGTAGATGAGCAGGGGCTCTGAGAGGTGGGGGCTAATCCCACTATCTGTGCTCTGGCACTTTTTTTTCCCCCAGAGACTCAATTCATCAGTTATCCATCGCTCCTGTTTCTTCAAGCTCTGCCACTGCTTTTCTCTTGATCTAAAAAATACTCATGTCCTTCCATGAGTATAAAACAAAAGCATAAGAAAATCCTTCCTTCACGTTATAGCACTATTTCTCTATCTCTTGGCTTTTATTTTTCCCTTGACTTCTAGTTGCCTTTTCTTTCATGCTTACTTATTCTTCAACCTCAGGCAATCTGCCTTTTACCACATTTCTTCATGGAAAAGGCCCTCCCTTTTGTCCACACCCTCTCCAGCCTTTTTTTTTTTAACATCTTTATTGGAGTATAATTGCTTTACAATACCAGCATTTATTACTTGTAGACTTTTTGATGTTGGCCATCTATATATCTTCTTTGGAGAAATGTCTTTTTAGGTTTTCTGCCCATTTTTTGATTGGGTTGTTTGGTTATTTGTTATTGAGCTATATGAGCTGTTTGTATATTTTGGAAATTGAGTCTTTCTCGGTTGCATCGTTTGCAAATATATTCTCCCATTCCGTAGGTTGTCTTTTCATTTGGTTTATGGTTTCCTTTTCTGTGCAAAAGCTTATAAGTTTGATTAGGTCCCATTTGTCTATTTTTGCTCATTCCCACCTTAGGTCATCTTTAGCACTCTAGATCAAGCTTCAGCGACCAACTCTGGATTACTGCATTAAGTATTCACAAAGGTCTACCTTCTGATCCAGCCTATTCTCTACAAAATTGACAAAATAATATTTCTAAAGCACGCATTCTTCAAAAGATCTTATCACTTTGAGGAAACAACTTAAGCTCATTAGTTAGAACACTGTTCATGAATGCTTGTTGCTGTTTTCTACAGCCATTACTTAAATGATGCCTGGTGGTGACTGTCTATTTTGAACTCTATGTGTTTCTGAGAATTTCTCATACCCTCTTTTGTCTTTGTGGCTTTACACTGAAATCTATATCTATAACGAACGTCCTCCCACTCATTCTTCACCTGCATAATTCCTGCTTGTATTTCAAGATTCTGTCACCTTATGGGAATGTAAAATGTTGCAGCCTCAAAGGAGAACATTTGGCGGATCCTCAAAATGTTAAATGTGGAATTACCAGGTGGCTAAGCAATTCCACTCCCAGGTATATACTCAAAAGAACTGAAAACTGGGACTCAAACATACTTGCACAGGAATGTTCATTGCAGCATTATTCATAATACCTAGAAGGTGGAAACAACCCAAGTGTCCATCAGCAGATGAATGGACAAACTAAATGCAGTATGTACATATAATGGAATATTATTCAGCCATAAAAATGAATGAAGTTGTGATACATGCTGCAGCATGGATGAGTTTGAAAACATTATGCTAAGTGAAATAAGCTAACCATTGAAGGACAAATGCTGTATGTATATTTCTAGATATAAAATATCTAGAATAAGCAAATTCATAAAAAGAGAAAGTAAATCAGAATTTACCAGGGGCTGGGGGAAGAGGAAATGGGAAGTTATTGCTTAATGAGTACAGAGTTTCTGTTTGGGTTGATGAAAAAATTGGAAATAAATAGTGGTTGGTGATGGTTGTACAACAGTGTGAATATAATGAATGCCACTGAATTGTACTAAAGTTAATTTCCTAGAAACTCATTTACTGCTGGTGGAAATGCAAAATGGTATGTCCACTTTAGAAGACAGTTTGACAGTTTCCTACAAAAGTCAACATACTCTTACTATATGATCCAGCAATAGCACTCCTTGACTCAAGTGAGTTAAAAACTTGTGTTCACACAAAAATCTGCACATGAATGTCAAGAGCAGCTTTATTCATAATTGCCCAAACTTGGAAGCAACCTGGATAATTAAGCTGTGGTACATTCAGATAATGGAATATTATTCATCACTAAAAAAGTTGAGTTATCAAGCCATGAAAAAATATAGAAGAAACTTAAATGCATGTTACTAAGCAAAAGAACAAAACTGCAAAGGCTACATACTCTATGATTCCAATTATAGGACATTCTGGAAAAGAGAAAACTATAAAGACAGTAAAAGGATCAGTGGTTGCTAGGGGTTATAGGGGAAGGAGTGATGAATAGGCAGGCACAGAGGATTTTTAACTACCGTATAAGATACTATGATGATGGATACATGTCATTATACATTGGTCAAAACCTGTAGAACGTACAACACCAAGAGTGAACCCCAGTGTAAACTATGGACTTTGGGTGACAATGATGTGTCAGTGTAGGTTCATCAATTACAATAAATGAACTACTCTGGTTTGGGATTTTGATGGTGAGGGAGGCTTTGCATATGTGGGGGGCAGATAGTATATGGGAAATTTCTATACTTCTGCTCAATATTGCTGTGAACCTGAAACTGAAAAATTAAGTCTACTGAAAAATGATTTCCTCATTTCAGCCTCCACTCTATGCATCTAAACTAGCTCCTTCTCTCCAACAAGAACCTCTTCATCTTTCTGCCTGTCTGGCAAAATAAACCAGCAAAACCTTGCTCTCTGTGTCTTTAACCCAGCTACTACTAACCTATCTCTACTGGTTTATCTCACTCCCTGTTCCTTAAGCAAGCATCTTAGAAGTGTGAGTCTCTACACACTTGTTAGTTTCACTTCCTCCTTTCCCTTTGAATCCTCGGTCACCAACAGTGTGGTTTCCATTCTTACTGAACTGACAGTGCAGTCAACAATGACTTCATGTTGTCAAACATAATAGGCATATTTTGGTCCTTACCTCATTGGATCTCTTGCCAGCATTGGCATTTTGTACTGATCTAGAACATTTTTTGTCTTGGCTTTTGCGGTATCTTCTTTCCCCCAACTCCCTGACTCTTCCTCCACAATGTCCTTCAGAAATGCTCCTCTGCTTCCCTCTAATGTTGACGCTCTGGCCCCAGGCTCTGTTTATAACCCACCTTTCTTCACACTACCTATTTTGCCTGAATTAGCAACAACTTGAGTGAGCATGGTTTTTAAAGAATTCCTATATACAAATTATTCTCAGGTCTACATCTTTGCCCCTGATTTCTCCTCTTAGCTCAAGACTCCAGCTTCTTCCTGTTGATGAATCCATCTGGAGGCTCCATATTTACCCTGAATTCAACACGTTTAAAACTGATTTCACTGTCTGCTCCTCTGACCCCAGCCTCTTCACCTTCCTGCATTCACTGTCTCCTAACTTTTCAGTGTCCCTCTCTAGCCTGTAGGCTTCTTGTGCTGGTTGGGTCGATATGTGATCATGTCTAGAACAGCACCTGGCAAATATTTACATCTCAAGAAATGTGTGCAATTATTACTATTGTTATTCTTGTCTCAGCTAGTGATATCATTGAACCACAAACTCTAGCCAGAATATTGAAAGTCATCACAAGTTTCACCATCTTCCCCAAGCCTCTCCTTCTCCTCCATAACCAAATAACTACAAGATCTGACCTCTGCCTACTTGTCTAGCCTTCACTCCCACCACTCCCTGCATCATGAATTTTGTGCTAGCAGGCTCAGATAGTTGAGAATATTAAAAATTCTCTCTCGTGCAGTTCCCTATGCCTAGAGCCATCTTCCTTTCTTTCTTTACCTGCTTCATTTTCTGTTGCTTCTTGAAGCATCATGTCCTTCAAGAATCTTCATTGTCTCTCACTCCTTAGAATGATTTGGATGTTTATTCTCTGATTTAGCAAAGTGTCCTACGTTTTCTTGTATCACACACAGCCTTCTACACTGAACCGTGAGTTTCAATGACTATGCATTATTCATCTTCAGCTTCATTTCACTCAGCAAAGTGCCGGCATATACTGCATACTCAATAAATATTGGTTGAATTAAACTAAACTGTTGATTCAGTTTAAGCATTGAATGATAACAACCTCAAAACCTTGTGCTGTGTCTCTTCATATGTTTCAGAACCCAACTTAAGTTATAGAACCACAGATAAATCCCCATTAAATTTTCTTTGTGTTAGATTCTATGTGTATTTTGAAAATAAGGAGGAGGTTTTTTTCAAATGCTGACCTTTCCATTTTTTTTTCTTTTTAATTTTTTATTAAAGTATAGTTGATTTACAATATATATTTTTTGATTTTTAAAGTATCTTTATTGGAGTATAATTGCTTTACAATGTTGTGCTAATTTCTGCTGTACAAGGGGATCAGCTATATGTATACATATATCCCCATATCCCCTCCCTCTTGAGCCTCCCTCCCACCCTCTCTATCCCACCCCTCTAGGTTGTCACAAAGCATGGAGCTAATCTAGGTGTGCTATGCAGCAGCTTCTCACTAGCCATCCATTTTACATTTGGTAGTGTATATATGCCAGTGCTACTCTCTTACCTCGTCCCAGCTTCCCCTTCCCTCACTGTGTCCTCAAGTCCGCTCTCTATGTCTGCGTCTTTATTCCAGTCCTGCCCCTAGGTTCATCAGTCCCGTTTTTTAGATTCCATACATGTGCGTTAGCATATGGTATTTGTTTTTCTTTCTGACTTACTTCACTCTGTATGACAGTCTCTAAGTCCACCCACCTCACTACAAATAACTCAATTTCATTCCTTCTTATGGCTGAGTAATATTCCATTGTATATATGTGCCACATCTTCTTTATCCATTCATCTGTCAATGGACATTTAGGTTGTTTCCATATCCTGGCTACTGTAAATAGTGCTGTAGTGAATATTGTGGTACATGTCTCTTTATGAATTATGGTTTTCTCAGGGTATATGTCCAGTAGTGGGATTGCTGGGTCATATGGTAGTTCTATTTTTAGTTTTTTAAGGAACCTCCATACTGTTCTCCATAGTGGCTGTATCAATTTACATTCCCACCAACAGTGCAGGAGGGTTCCCTTTTCTCCACACCCTCTCCAGCATTTATTGTCTGTAGATTTTTTGATGATGACCATTCTGACTGGTGTGAGGTGATACCTCATTGTAGTTTTGATTTGCATTTCTCTAATGATTAGTGATGTTGAGAATCTTTTTATGAGTTTGTTGGCAATTTGTATGTTTTCTTTGGAGAAATGTCTATTTAGGTCTTCTGCCCATTTTTGAATGGGGTTGCTTGTTTCTTTGATATTGAGCTGCATGAGCTGCTTGTATATTTTGGAGATTAATCCTTTGTCAGTTGCTTAATTTGCAAATATTTTCTCCCATTCTGAGTTTTCCTTTTTGTCTTGTTTATGGTTTTCTTTGCTGTGCTAAAACTGTTAAGTTTCATTGAGTCCCATTTGTTTATTTTTGTTTTTATTTTCATTACTTTAGGAGGTGGGTCAAAAAGGATCTTGCTGTGATTTATGTCATAGAGTGTTCTGCCTATGTTTTCCTCTAAGAGTTTTATGGTGTCTGGCCTTACATTTAGGTCTTTAATCCATTTTGAGTTTATTTTTGTGTATGGTGTTAGGGAGTGTTCTAATTTCATTCTTTTACATGTGGTTGTCCAGTTTTCCCAGCACCACTTATTGAAGAGGCTGTCTTTTCTCCATTGTATATTCTTGCCTCCTTTGTCAAAGACAAGGTGACCATATGTGTGTGGGTTTATCTCTGGGCTTTCTGTCCTGTTCCATTGATCTATATTTGTGTTTTTGTGCCAGTACCATATTGTCTTGATTTCTGTAGCTTTGTAGTATATTCTGAAGTCAGGGAGCCTGATTCCTCCAGCTCCGTTTTTCTTTCTCAAGATTGCTTTGGCAATTCGGGGTCTACTGTGTTTCCATAGAAATTATAAAATTTTTTGTTCTAGGTCTGTGAAAAATGCCAGTGGTAGTTTGATAGAGATTGTATTGAATCTGTAGATTGATTTGGGTAGTAGAGTCATTTTCACATTGTTGATTCTTCCAGTCTAAGAACATGGTATATCTCTCCATCTGTTTGTATCATCTTTGATTTCTTTCATCAGTGTCTTATAGTTTTCTAGATACAGGTCTTTTGTTTCCTTAGGTAGATTTAGTCCTAGTTATTTTACTCTTTTTCTTGCAATGGTAAATGGGGGTGTTTCCTTAATTTCTCTTTCTGATTTTTCATTGTTAGTGTATAGGAATGAGAGAGATTTCTGTGCATTAATTTTGTATCCTTCTATTTTACCAAATTCATTGATTAGCTCTAGTAGTTTTCTGGTGGCATCTTTAGGATTTTCTATGTATAGTATCATGTCATCTTCAAACAGTGAAAAATTTACTTCTTTTCCAGTTTGGATTCCTTTTATTTCTTTTTCTTCTCTGACTGCTGTGGCTAAAAATTACAAAACTATGTTGAATAATCGTGGTGAGCATGTGCACCTTTGTCTTGTTCCTGATCTTAGAGGAAATGCTATCTGTTTTCACCATTGAGAATGATGTTGGCTGTGGGTTTGTCATATATGGCTTTTATTTTGTTGAGATAGGTTCCCTCTATGCCCACTTTCTGGAGAGTTTTTATCATAAATGGGTGTTGAATATTGTCAAAAGCTTTTTCTGCATCTATTGAGATGATCATATGGTTTTTCTCCTTCAATTTTTTAATATGGTGTATCACATTGATTTGTGTATATGGAAGAATCCTTGCATTTCTGGGATAAACCCCACTTGATCATGGTGTATGATCCTTTTAATGTGTTGTTGGATTCGGTTTGCTAGTATTTTGTTGAGGATTTTTGCATCTATGTTCATCAGTGATATTGGCCTGTAATTTTTTTTTTTGTGACACCTTTGTCTGGTTTTGGTATCAGGGTGATGGTGGCCTCATAGAATGAGTTTGGTAGTGTTCCTCCTTCTTCCCTATTTTACAATATTTTTGTATAGCAAAGTGATTTAGTTATATATATATATATATATATTTTTTTTTTTTTTTTTTTCTTTCTCATGTTCTTTTTCTATTATGGTTTATTACAAGATATCAAGTATAGTTCCCTGTGCTATATGGTAGGATCTTATTGTTTATCAATTTTTTTAATAGATCGTTTTTGGAGTATAAAAATACATATTTAACTATGTGCAAAGTTGGACTGGTTCTGGAACAGAGTACCCAGAATCCTTATTTTCATTAATAAGTACTATTGGTTGTGGATTATTTATGAAATATTTTTTATTTTACCTGAAAAAAGTGGTTTGCATTTTTTCCCTAATTACAACTATAGGAAAGTTCAATATGGTAATATTAGAAAGCATTGGAATTTATAGAGAAAGAAAACAAAAAATAGCTATAATTCTACCACAAAGATAACAAAAATGTTAAATTTTGGTGTGTTATCTATCAAGATTTTCCATAGTTTTTCTCTACAAAAATGCCACAATTTAAGAACTGTTTTGAGGTCTGTTTTATTTTTATCTTAGCAATATAAGAAAAACATTTTTTCTGGGTCAATGAAGGTTTGCCTGTAATGCTTTTTTTAAATTTCTGCTTTTTTTTTTTCAATGAAGTATTTTTACTGTATGGATATATTTCTTTACTATTAAACATTAAAGTTGTTTCTAAAAATTGCAATACAAATTTAATGCACATATCTTTGCTGTATTATCTATTTAGATATTCTTTGTGTGGTAGAGTACTTATATACATATATAAGAATAAAGTTTAACCATACAAATATGTTTTAGAATGTTCTCTTGTTTATATGGATGTGTCTCTTGGAACACTGACCAAATAGAGCCCACAGTGATTCATATATTCCAGTTCTGTAGCTGAGAGGAAAATAATACTTCCTTGCAGATTCCTGGTGCTGATTTGTAAGTGATTCATTTATGTAGGATTGCTAAGGCATGTAACTTTATGTTCCTCAAGGTTTTACCTATAAAATGGAACTAATAGTACTTGCCTCCAACTTTTGCGGAAGATAAGAGAGTGTATTAAAGCACAGAGGAGAATGATGCCACATAGAGTTTTCATGGTTATTGGTTTTTAATTTTTCTCATTTTTCTTCTGTATTGTAATTTTTTTGTATTTTTACTGCCCTACCCATCTTATGAATGAATGATGACTCTTAAGTATAATTTCCTTTCTGCTTGTGTGTGTCCTGTGGGTTTCTTTCTTTTTAATAAGCAATATTTTGTGGTACACAGAAATACGTAATAAATATATTTCTAAATTACATTTCAAAATGAGCTATTGTTTCAAAGTGAACCTTAAAATATGGAAAGTCTCTGAAGTGGAGGAAAAGATGAAACGGATGGATTAAATGAGACGTGGCCACCGCAGGGGACATTCTACTTCATACAAGTCCCAGAAATCTCAATGAAATCACTACATAATTTATGCATGTTCATAAATAATCCATCTCATCCTTTTTCTTTAAGGATTCAGTTTTCAAGTGCATACACTAAGCAATCCTGGTGAGCCACCTCCAGCATGAGATGGGGAAAATATATTTCAAGTTTAAAAAATGACGTCATGGGTTGTGGTTAATGGAATATTTGCCAGTTTCTTTATCGAGGCCAAAGGGTCATTAGCAAACGCACACCCTTTGATCATTTATTAATGCACCATGCGCTGCGCCTGTTAAAATAATTTTAGCATTCAGGAGTTGGCTTGTGAGAAAGGAAGAAGCTTGAGAGGATGGCTGGACTGTATTTTGAAAAGTGCTATTACTGTCCTGGCTGAACTGTGCTACATAATCCTTGCCCTTGCTATAATTAGACACAGGTATCACTATTACAATTCCAGTTTTATTAGTGGGATAAAAAGTAGCAGAGGAGATAAAGGTTATTGTTTTTTTCCTCGAATGATTCAGAGTCTGCACAAGAAGAGGGAACATTAGGGTCTGATGCCGAATTCTAGCGTCTCAGCAATGAGGACTGCACTCCAAGCTTCAGAAGTAACTTCAAGTATTAAAGAGCACAGATTTCCCTTCATTGATAGATGAGGGTCTTGCCTTAGCCAGGATAGGAGCCTCGCATGTGCCTAAAAAATGGGGATTAGCCCTGTGGAGACCAGACATGCTCGTCCCTATCTTCCCTGAAAATTGTCCCACGGGAGAAGAGACTATTCATCATCAGTGAAAACACAATTCACTTCCATATTCTCACACACAGGCTTGGTCTCCCAAATGTGCACATCTGGAAATCTTATCTAGGCCTGTGTAATGACCAGTGTTTAAGCATAATCTGTGTGTAAGTGAATTCAGCTGAGAGGGAGTTTGCCTTTTGGCTTTTGCTGTCTGAAGCCTTAGCTCTACTGAGCTTTCTTCCATTAAGTTTTATCATCTGCACAAGAAAATTAATAGGAGCTGGACAAGAGACTCTAAACTGCTGATTTTACAAAGAATGTGGCCATGCTTCTTGCAATAACATTGTATAGAATGGATAGCACCACTGGATAGCTCAGTAGCATTCAAGGCTCTGAGCAAGATTTTGTGGTCTTTTGGACTACAGGGTCTTCTGATTTCACCGGCGTGTGTCCATAAGGAAGGGTGGGTATTGCAAAAGGGCCTAGAATTTGTGTTCTTTGTGTATTATGGGCAAAGACTCGTCCAGCTGTCTTGTGTAGGTTATCTCAATTAACCCCTACAGAGTCTTTAGAGGGGCATTATTGCCCAGATTTATAGATGACAAACCTGATGGTCAAAGGATGAAGTGACATGCCTAGGAAGTGGTATGGCAGATATTGAAGACCACTTGTACGACTTCATGAGTTTCCCTTACAATTTCTTTCACAAAATTGTCTGTGGAACTCAAGAGTTCACCGATGGGCACTGACTTTTTTTTTTTAATCCACTAGTTTTTCTGTACATCTGTGAGTCAGCTTCTTCTTTGTTATATTCACTAGTTTTATTTTTTAGATTCCACATATAAGTGACATAATACAGTATTTATCTTTCTCTTTCTGACTTATTTCACTTAGCATAATGCCCTCCAAGTCCATCCATGTTGCTGCAAATGGCATTATTTCATTCTTTTTTATGGCTGAGTAGTATTCCATTGTATATATATACCATTCCTTCTTTATCCATTCATCTGTTGATGGACACTTAGGTTGCTTCCATATCTTGCTATTGTAAATAGTGCTGCCATGAATACTGGGGTGCATGTATCTTTTTGAATTAGTGTTTTCAATTTTTTCAGATATATACCCAGGAGTGGAGTTGCTGGGTCATATGGTAGCTCTACTCTTAGTTTTTTGAGAAACTGCAATACTGTTTTCCACAGTGTTTGCACTAATTTACATTCATGCCAATAGTGTACAAGGGTTCCCTTTTCTCCACATCCTTGTCAGCATTTGTTATTTGTGGATTTTGATGTTAGCCATTCTGACAGTTGTGAGGGGATATCTCTGTTGACTTTTTTTTCTTCTGTCAAACTGCTAGAGAAAAGGATTGGAAAGCCTTCTCTGCCGATGGAGAGAACTGGTAAATATGAAAAGACTGCATGGATATCCATGGGTCAGCTGCTGGCCTAGAGATAAATAATATCATTGAGGGTCCAAACTAAAGGGACCACCTTCCAGGGCTTCCATGTGGATGGTCATTGGTGGACTTGTTTGGAGCAGTGCTGTGGGTGGTTTCATCACAAGTCCCTTTCAGCACAACCAGAGCTGCTTATAATCTCATCTGTAGTTTTGCAAAGGTCCTGGGATTTTATTGAAAACTCAAGAGTCCCTAAATACTGACAGATAGAAATGGAAAGAAATACTACTTCTAAAGGGAGTCCTGCTACTTCTTTTCATCTCTGAGAAAACTGAGACTGTTTCAGTTTTATCAGGATGTTAATCAGTGCATTGTTTTAGTTAAGAGCTTGAGCTCTGCATTCAGGCAGATCTGAGATTAAACTGTGGCTCTGCCAGGTCTCAGCTCTATGACCATGGCAAGTTGTTTAACCTGCCTGAACTTGCTCCTTTGTGTATAAAATGGAGATGTTTGTAATTCCTTACAGGAATTACACGATTATTTTAAAGGTCAAATGAAAGAGTGATGGTAATGCACTAGCACAGTGCCTGGCAATGTTTCTGTTGATTAATTTTATTTGTAATACTATTTCAAGTGGTTCCAGAAAATGTTTACAAAAATGTTAAACAAAAGTAGCAGAAGGTGGTGTCCACTACTGTTGAAACTTTATAAAAATATGAACGACTACAAATGAAGGCAGAATAGTTTAGCCATGCAGACCTTGCCTTTAGAGTCTGACAAGTCTGAATTCAAAACTTGGTCCAGCTTATCTCTGTGATTTTGGAGATTTTTTTTTCCTAACCACCACAAGTCTCAGTTTTCCCATTTGTAAAATGGAGTTAATTATAGTTCTAGTATCTTCAGGGTGCTCTAAAGGTTAAATGAGATAGGTCCTATAAAGGTCTTAGTCCAGTGCCTGACACATAATAAGAGATCAATACATATAAAATACTTCTAGGCAATAAATATAGATGTGACGGTGTGATGAGACTACCAGCATTTTAATTTAAACAGAATTTATCTAATATCATCTTTACATGTTATCTCAGTGTAAAAGTGGGAACCCCTCCCCTGAATCAATGCAACCAAAGTCTGCCTTTAGAATTAGAGTTCAATATGATACTTACCACAAACGAACATATCTATGAAACAGAAACAACCTCTACAGACATAGAGAGCAGGCTTGTGGTTGCCAAGGGGGGCGGTGAAGGAGAGATGGATTGGGAGTTTGGAGTCAGCAGATGCAAACTATTATGTATAGAATGGAGCAACAGCAAGGTCCTACTGTATAGCACAGGGAACTATATTCAATATCCTGGGATAAAATATAATGGAAAGAATATGAAAAAGAACGTATATATATATATGTATAAGTGAATCACTTTGCTGTACAGCAGAAATTAACACAACATTCTAAATCAACTAAACTTCAATAAAAAATAAGAAGAAAACAAACAAAAATTTCAAAATATATTTACGATTTCAATATTTACCTCCATGACTCTTGTGATCATTTTTAACGGCCTGAAAATATCCGGGAAAGTCTATCTTGTGACAACTCCAGACTGGAGATGACACATCAAAGGAAGCAAAAAGAGGAAGTGAATTGTTCTTTGTACATATGGAAACATGATTGGTATTTGGGAATATGCTTTTCCAGACGAGGAAGTTGAATTATAAAGAGAACCTCATTCCGCTCCCCGTGGGAAGAGGGATAATAGGGCCATCCTTGCGAATGGAAAAGTGAAGGCAGCGGGGTGATGATCCCAGTAATGTCATCACTATCAATTAGACCCACTGAGGTCCCACGAGATGCACACGTGGCTTTAAGCCTCCGAGCTTGTCACATGGAATCCGTGTGTCAGACCCAGGAGTGACCCTAGCAAACACCTTGTCAATCTTTCTCATTTACAGAGTGGTGAAGTGAATTGCCCCTTTATGTAGCTGATAAGTGGAGTAACCACTGCTTAAACTTTCTCTCACAGCTCCTAGTCTAGCTCCCTTCCCGCTCTGCAGGGACCTCCCACCTCTAGGTAGTTTTGAAGAAATTCCTTAGGAGGGTGGGCACAATTCATAAAGAAATTAAGATAGTGTGGGAACCTAGGACAGTTCCTTATCCTCTCTGAATTTCAGCTGCCTCAACTGCACTGGGGCGAAAGGATTCAATTAGAAACTGTTCATAACATCAGCTACATAACAATAAAAATTAGCAAAAAATTGGTCACTTACTGTGGGCCAGTTATTACTCTAACTGCGGTCTTACATAAACATCTCATTTAATCTTCACAACCACCCTGCAAAATAGATATTGTCATTATTCCCATATTATAGATATTCCAACCAAAGCTTAAAGAGGTAAAATAAATTTCTCAGTGTCATATACAATTAGAAGGTAGTGGAGTGAAATTTTATAGGGGTTCTGACTCCAAAATCCACATTCCCAATTACTCTGAAATTCTGCCTCTGTAGTTGGTACTCCATACATGGAAGCCACACGGTCATGACCAGTTTCACGCAAAGATATTTGACAATCTAAATGATAATGGCATTGCTTTAAGGTAAGGGCTTTGTCAGTATCTCCGAAACAATCAAGACAGGATGGTGATGTTTCTAGCAGTTAACCAGAGGAGTCTCCCTGGTTGTTTGGATTGTTAATGTTGTTCGTAAGGACTCAGTAATGACAAAAATGGCTCTGGATGAATGGGGAGAAGACTCCCAAATTAAGAAGCGTACTAGCAAGGGAGGCTTCCCCCTTCAGAAGGGAAAAAGACAAAAGACACTAATGTTTGTGAGGTGCCGGGTATAGGCCAAGTACCTTGCCATTAGATTTGCATAGTTCGTTCAATCAAATCTTTCCATAACCCATGAAGGGACATGCAATTGTTCTGTTTCATTGATAAGTCAAACCCAGAGAAGTGAAGTAACATGCCCAAGGTCATATGACAAAGTAAATGTGAGAGGTAAGATTTGAATTTAAGTCTGTCGGTCACCAAGGTTTCTTTTTATATTTTTATTTTTATATTTTACCTCTCTTAACCACATAGAGACTAACGCACATTCCTCAATGCCCACACACCTCTCCCCACACACAGACCCTGCATGTCAGCCCCCCTGACTGCGTCCCGCATCATCTTTCACATCGGGTGGGTCCCATGATGAATCGTGTGCTTCTTCACCATGATAATTAAGTTGATTCTTAGAAACTGACAAGGCTGGAGAGACAATATGTGCTGATGGAGGTTCTGAATCACTGCACTAACGCACTACATCGTTGATTCATCTACGCTGATCTGTAGTCTACACGTTCGTTGAGAGAAAGTGGAGACCCCTTGTAATAAAACCTAGACGAGCTTGCAGAGCGTACTCCACTGGGCATTTAAATTCTGAGGAAAGCATCAAGGCTGCCCTTGAACAAGTGCTGCAGCTGAGCCCTGGGAGAATTACAAGAAGACACGGAATTCACCCACAAGACTCTGGGTGTCCCTAGGAGGTAAATAGGAGCTTCTCCATTGGAGTCCAGGACTTACTCTCAGACCCACCCTCTGGCCTCAGATTATCAGACTGAGAAAGACTTGCCTTGTAATTTGCGTTGAAGTATATGGAGTTTGTATGCTGCCGTCATTCATTTACTTGTTTAATCATTCATTCATTTGTTTAACAAGCATTGAGACACTATTGTACGAAGACACTGTGTGTGAAAACACTGTGTTAGGTGCTCAGCACACACCTACCAGTGAACTAGACACAAACCCAGGATTTGTGTTCGGATCTATCCATTGAGATACAATGATTCACGGCATTTTTATCTGTCCTGACTCATGTGATGATAATCTTAGGCATACAGTGATTGTTATTGCTCCAATTCATCGTATAATTAGAGTTACTCTAGTGTGTTACAACACTCTGAGCAAGGAGGGATAACAAATCAGTACACATGGTCCATCTGTTATCAGCCAACCTCTTTCATATACCTCATATTGCAGGGTCATCTATTAAGTGACTGGGTCACTCAAAGCCACTTGGCTGTCTTTTCTGCTGCAGCCAATTTGATCACCTGACCATGTCTATCCTCTGAAGCAGGCATCGGAGCTCCCCTTCCCAGAAACTCAGACACTGTTCAGACACAGTTTGATATTTACACCCTTATTAGGCCATGTGGTGGGACAGAAATCAGACATATCTGAGTATGCATCTTGGGCCCGTCACATGTAGCCGGTGATGAAGGACGATCCCTTAGCCACAGGCATTACTTCTTCTGTAAAAGAGGGTAGCAAACTCTGTTTCTGAAGGGAGGTGGGATGAATTGGGAGATTGGGATTGACATATATACACTACTATGTATAAAATGGATAACTAATGAGAACTTACTGTATAGCACAGGGAACTCTACTCAGTGTTCTGTGGTGACCTAAATGGGAAGGAAATCCAAAAAAGAGGGGATATATGTATACGTATAGCTGACTCACATTGCTGTACAGCAGAAACTAACACAATACTGTAAAGCAACTATACTCTAATAAAAAATTAATTAAAGAAAAAAAAAGAGGGTAGCAAACTCTGCCTCTGAGGTCAGCTGGCAGGATAAAATGAGATAAACGAAGTAAATGTTTATTCCCCACACCTCAAGTAATTACTTAGCTTCACATCAGTTCTTTTGCTACCCAGGAAAGCATGTTTGGAAATATTTGACTCGTGGTACAAAAATCCTCCTAAAGGGGGCCCAGGTTATTCTCCACCCTCGCGAGTAGAGAGGTAATGGTTATCCTGATCCCAATGTACTGTGCGCATTTAACTCTGTCCACCAGACCGGGAATCCTGGAGGGCCGGAATCACAGAGAATTTGTCCTTGTATCTCTAGCTCAGTTCTGGCCTGCCATGGTGTAGGCACTTCTTAAATGCTTGTTAAATTAAACGATGTCTTAATCTCGGAACCCCACTGCTATATGCCTAGCACCTCAATGACTTAATCTTTATGATGGCATTTGAATCTCTTCACCATCAGATTAGATCTTATCTCCTGAGTCTCTTTCATTTCCAGAGCTGTTATCTTTTAAAAAAATAATAATTTAGAAAGACTTTGTGTTAAGAATGTCATTTTGAACTGCTTGACTGTCTTGGGTTATAGCCATTTGATTATGCAGCTAAGAGTGATATTGTGACATCCTGCAGCTTTCTCGGAAAACCCATAAGGCTCATACTTGAGTATAAAATCAGGTTTGCCACAAATGGAACTCTGCCTGTGTCAGCAGAGTTTCCTTAATGAGAAGGTGATTGGAACTGAAATGTCTACATTATTTTGTTTACTTGAGGTCTGTGTGACCGTTTCTTCATGCTTCATTCAGTCACATTAAACCCTTCCTGTAAAGCATCTTATTCAAACACAGAGTTTTTAAATTTAGTGAATTCCAAGTGCCAGGAAATAAGCATTGTTCCATTATTCCTATTTGAGGGGTAAAAAAACTGAGGCTGAGATGAAAATGAGTATAGGTCAAAGACAAGCCCGAGAGTCAATGCAACACTATTTTTGATTAACAAGGGGAAAAGTCTGTGTAAATTAGTGAAAAGTCTGAATACGTAGTATAAAAGTGCAAGATTATTATTTCCAGTGACATAAAATTATACAAAAAAAATCTTCCTTGGTATGTTCTACATAGCATATTATTCGATAATAAGAAAGAGGGGTTTAAAGTTAATTTGATTTTATGCAACAGTGATCTTATAACTGAGAGCAGTCACTAAAATCATAAGCTAAACTACTGAGTTTTCCTCCATCTCATAGAAATAAAAAATAGGGGAGAAATCGTTGATTAATAGTGATAACAGATATTAAAATCATACGAAGAAATTATTATGGCTGTCTTAGGCCAAACGCTAAAGATCACATGACTCCAGTCTTGGTCCAGCTTTGTTTCCTTGGTGTGAAGTCTCTGGGGGAGGTCTATGTACACAGAAGTCTAGCAGGGCACACTACCCTTTATTACTCAGGACTTGGGTTCAGTAAGTTAAGCTGGAGCATAAGGAGGACTGCTTTTTTCTAGGCTATTTAGGATTAAATTTTTTCAGAAAGAAAACAGTAAGACCTATTCTTGCCACTTTTTCCAAGCCCAAAGAAGAACTTTCTTTCTTCTTAGCGGGAGAAGAGGCCATCCAAAACAAATTAGAGACCCCAAGTGCAGTTAGAGACAGATCGAGAGAGGTGTTTTCCCTGAAGTGCAGAGCTGAACTGGCCCAGGCCCATTCCCTCAGCCTTGCTGAGGAAAGAGAGAGAGAGAGAGAATGAATAAGAACAAAAGCTAATAAACCCTGGATATTCTTTCCACTCAGATACAATGGAAAAACTAAAGAAGAGAATGAGGTCAAACTCGGAACAAAGATCATTTAATTCTACTAAGCTGTTAGCACAACTTCTTATGCCCGATGCAGAGTGAGGCCAAACAAACCAAAATGTCAGAGTTTGGAGCAGAGAAAGGTTTATTGCAGGGCCATGCAAGGAGACAGGTGGCTCAGGCCCAAAAAGCCCCCGAGGTCCCCAAAGGGTTTTGGCAAAGCATTTTTAAAGGCCAGGTGAGGGAGGGGAGGTGTGATAAGCTAGTGCACAATTCTCTGATTGGCTGATGGTGAGGGAGGGTCACAGGGGTTAACATTATCAGTCCTTAAACTCCAGGAGGCCTGGGGCTATGTGCTCATGGTCATCAAGTAGTTAACATTTTCCATTTGGTGGGGGGTTTTCACATCTGTAAAAGAACTCAGGAAATGTGCATCAAATACTGTTATCTTGGTATTTCAGAGAGGAGTTAAAGCCGAGGATATGGGGGAAGGGCCTGTCCTGGGAAGACCCCCAGAGGGTCCTGCTCAGTTACAATTCCTCCCTTTTCCTTGATACTCCTCAACCTTGAGGAGAACAAGTTTTGAATAAGAAAAGGAATAATGGTTCAGAGAAGGAGGTTAATCATAAACTTGACAGAGGTACCCACAGGGTCCTGCTGTTACAAAGTGACTGCATTTAAGGACTCAGTGCCAACAAAACAAAACAAAACATGCTGTAAAACTTGATTTAACTACCGTGGGTGGGTCTCCTTCCTTTTGGGATGCAATAAGGGAAAGGCACATAGAATTCCTCCTGAAGGCCGCTGCTAGAACAACTTTCATATATTTTCTCACCAGATTGGGGGGAGGGGAATTATTAGACCCATTTTACAGATGATTAAGCTGAGTTTCAACGAATTTAGGAAATTTGCCCAATTCACAGAGTCAGTAAACCATGGCGATTCTAACACAAGTCTGTCTGACTCCAAAACTTCTAAAACCAGAGCTGGCAACAATTCCAATGCCACCAATTATTCATTGCATGACCTCCAGCAAACCAGACAAATAAAAACTTGTTGGATGAATTAATTCCCGGATGAAGCTATCTGGTTTCTTAGCCTGAGAATAAGTAATCCCTATTTCTTAAGGTTGCTGTAAAGATAAATGAGACAGCTAAATGACAAGATACAGATGATAATAAGACCCTTAAAGGGCCGAAATAAATTCTTACTGATTTAAAAAGAGGAGCTAGGACATGTTTTTCTTAATCTATAATCTTTGAGGTAAGTGGCAGAAGGAGCAAGTGTTCTTTTACTGTCTATTGTCAAGAATCTAATGAGGAGTATGACTGAGCAGTCCTCTTTGAGTTGAAAGTGACCACTTTGATATTCTTATGTTCACATACAATGGGTGCTTTTAAAGTGCTTTCAAACACTTAGTTCCCTGAAGAAATAGAAAAATTCTTCCTCATTATCTTATGCATCTTATGCACGTGATTATTTTACCTGCCTGCTTCCTTTCTTTACTAAGTACAAAGATTCCAATTCAAAGATGAATAATCCCCATTTTGCAAAATAAGTAAAGAATCAGTGAATTTTTGCTTCTTCTGCAAATACAAATCAACTCAGATACCTGATGAAGTGCCACAGACCATCTGAGTTACTCTGAAGCTCAGGTCGATCTGAAGCAAGGCGTCTGGTTTATGAAACCCCCGTGCGGTACTTGGCAAGGGTCAGTGTCTATTTACTTTGAAATTTTTCAGTAAGACTTGGAGCCTTTTTGAAATTGCTAGCTTCTCTGTGTTTAAATCATGACTAAATTTGAAGAGATTTGTCAGAACCGCTCAAAAATATTTATGACTTCATTAAGGCTTGCCTAGATAATTCAACCCAGGAGTCTCAACATATATTCTATATGTTGAGACTCTACACCAACACCTCCCCCTTTTTTATAGGTCAATACTTCACTTTTTCCTCCATCCACCACATATAATCCCAACAAAGCCCCTTGTATTTTCTTTGCCTCACTCTCTCTGAGCAAACTAAGAATATATATTAGTCCTAAGAAGAATTTGATTTTAATCAAAATATTCTCCTTTTGTTCTTGCCATACTTCTTATATCTCTTGAAAGGACTTATTTTATCTTCACTTTTTCTTATCTTCTACTCCAAGAGACACCTCCATTTTCACAGCTAAACTCTGAGAAAACACAGAAAAATTAACACATTTTATTTGGATCCAACTGATAACAACACCAACAGAATTGACCCTCAGGTGCTAATCTGCTCTTCTCTCCTTTTTTTAATCAGCATCATCATTCATCTATGTCACCCAAGGTGGGAGAACCGCCTTGGAGAGCACATTTGGTCTGCAGACTTGATAAGAGAACTTTATAACTTGCAATCCTGATTCCCATATTTTATTCATGATTTTGATACTCCTAGTCATTATTTCCAGTAATCTTCCATTCAAAGGCTGCGGGTTAATGTATATGATAAGGTTTTCTGCCAATGGCCCTAACAATTGACTAGCACGGCTGGAGACAGTCTCTGGCAAACAGTATTAGGCTCTTGGTTAGAGAGGCAATTGTATGTACAGACTAATTCAAAGGGACCTGAACTATTTGAGGGAAGGCTCTCTACCAAATTACATTTCTACAATGTGAATTTTAAGGATCAGAATTAAGCTCATTTTAAACACTGTAGTTCATAACCTTACTTTTGTAACATGGATCTGAATTCATTTTATTGAGATAACTGGAACATTCTTTTATGTAAAACATTGAACTATAATTAATGCTGGACTGCAATAGCTATATTAGACTCAGTTATGTCAGTAATTATCTGTGTGACTTTAATTAATTAAATGAATTTCTTTGGTTCTTGGTTTTCAGATGATGGTTTGAATTCTTTGATAATAGATGATCAACAAGTACTATGGAGTGAGTGTGTTAGAATGTAAAATCCTCTGTGTAGCCAAAATTTTATTTGGCAATCATCCAAATAAAATTGTCCGCTCTCTATTCCTGTTCTCATTCTTTTAGTTCAGATCACTCTCATTGCTCTCCAAGATTATGTCAACTGTTGCCTAACTGTTTTCCTACTTCTGATCTTGCCCCTCTGTTAGTGTCTTTTTCACAACGCAACAAGAATGATCTTTCTGAAACACACATTTGATTGTCACTTTCAAGATTAAGGTTTTTGCCATAGACTGAATTTTTTTGTCCCCCACCTCCCCTTGTATGTTGAAGTCCTAACTCCGATGTGATGTTATTTGGAGCTGGGGTCTCTGGACAGTGATGAGGGCATGAGGGTGGAGCCTTCAGGAATGGAATTAGTGCCCTTGTCAAAGGGACCCCAGAGAGCTCCGTCACCCCTTCTGCCACGTGAAGTTACAGAGAGAAGATGATCATCTACGAAACAGGAAGTGGGTCCTCGCCCAACAGCAAATCTGTTCCCAGCCTCTAGAACTGTAAGAAATAAACATTTGTTGTTTAAGCCATTCAGTCTATGGCTTACACAGTTCCTCTGTTGCCCTTACAATAAACTGCAGGTTCTTGGCCATCTCTTAGAACTGGCTCCAGTTTACTTCTTCAGCTTCATTTCCTCAATATTCCTTTCCTCTTCGAACACTTTGAGCTTCTAGGACTTTTCAGATGTTCTTTCACCTCTTTGCCTATGACGTTCTTTCTCTGTAAAACACTAGTCTCTCCTCCCTGACAAGCTGGCTCTTCCTGCTCATCCTTCAGATCATAACTTGCAAGTCGGTTTCTTTGAGAGGTCTTTGCTGACATCCTGAATTTAGTGTTCTTATGACCCTCTGTTCCTCACCTATCTCAGCAGGTTTAAAACTGTAGCATAATAGCCAATTTATTTGTCTGTAACTGTCCCTAGACTGTAAGTTGTACTGAGGGACAGAAACTACATCTGTCTTGATCACTGTGGAATCACAATGATCTAGCAAAGTGCCTGGAATATTATATATGTTTGTTGAATGTATTAAAAAATGCAGTAGATGAAAGGATGCTGCTAGGTTCTTTCATTCTTTTTCTATAGAACATGGAGGCAAATGTTTTACTATGCACTGTTTTCAATTTTGTACCCCTATCTGATGTAAAATGCACTTTATAACATACAGAGAAAACAGGAAACAAGAAAGGGAGAAGGGAGAAATATGTAAATGTTAAGAGATGGTAACAAAAGAATGATTTCTTTCTTACTAATTACCATGCAGGCACACTAAGCTAAAAATGGTATGTCCTTGATTAACCTCATATACCTTAAATTGTATTAATAGGCTCTCTGGAGTGCCAAATGAATAGTATTATGCTCTTCTGGGAAAAAAATAGTCACTTTCTAATAATGAACTAGCTGTGAGACATTAGCATCTGTGAAGAAAGAAATTTAGAAAAAAATAAAGCAGAGATTAAACCAAAACTTAATTTTCTTTTGTTGAATATGTTCAGAGAAGAAAGTCAAAAACATAATTTCAGATGGCATATGCAGATTGCTTAATAGGTTTATGACATGGTACAGAAGTCCATGTTAGGATGAGCATGAAGTGATGTTTAAATTATATTTCAGTAGCTTGAACTGTGCTTTTTATCCATAAATATTTCTAGAATGGTTGATTCTCTGGTTTAATATTTTGAAGTTAGAGCCAAAAGGATTGGCTGATTAATTGGATGTGGGTGTCAGAGAAAAAATTAGTCAAAGATGTCTGTAAGTTCTGGCCTGAGCAAATGGACAGATGGCGTTGCTAACCACAGGGAGAAAGAAGGCTGAAGATAAAATAGATTTTGGGGAGAAGATCAGAAATTCAGCTTCAGTCATGTTCAGTTATGTTAAGAAATTTAGCTTCAGTCATGCAAACGGCAATGTTGAGTAGGCAGGGGATAGATGAATCTGGATTTTGGGAAAGAAATCTGTGCCTTGAGTACAGTTTTGTACATGTTTGAGACTCATAGGCATGCACATGATACTTACAGCTCTGAGACTAGGTAAGATCACTAAAGGAGTGAGTGTAGATAGAGAAGGGGAGAGGAACAAGGATGGAGCTTGGAACACTCCAATATTAAGGGTAAGGGAAGAGGAGGAACCAGCAAGGGAGAATGAGAAGGGGGGACAAGCAAGGGAGAAGGAACACCAGGAAAGAGTGGTATCCAGGAATCCAAGTGAAGACAGTATATCTAGGAGGAGCAAGTGATCATCTGTGCTTAATACTGTTGGTAGAACCACAAGATGAAGGCTGAGAATTGACCATTATGTTATCAATGTGGAAGTCACTGGTGACTTTGAAAAGAATAAGGGAGGACAGAGCAAGATCCCGAGTAGAGTGGGTTGAAAAGAGATTGGGAAAAAAGAAATTTTAGACTGAGAGTGTATACCACTTTCTATAATCCATGTAGCATATATTTAAAAGGATTTTTGACCCAATTCTTAATGATCCTTTTCGGAGTTTTTACATATTAAATGTTCCATGGAACTAGAGTCGCTCTTTTTTTCAATGAAAAAAATTCCCTAGTAACAAAAATACAATCTATGTGAGCAGCAGTGAGGAAGCATATGGGTTTTAATGATTGCTAAGAATACTACAACGCACCTACAAGCTAGCTGGTTAGAAGGATTTTATTTTAAACGGCATTTGCCATGAACATATCCGCAGAAATATATCAAGTGTCTTCATGAAGATTGTAGGTCTCTTGGTTTCCCTAGTCTATTTCCATTGAAATCTGGTATCTAACCGCTTTGTTCTGTGTCAGTTCAGCTCTTTTAACGCCTTGCACATTAAATAAAAGGCTCCTCTTTGCTTATTGAGCTTAGAGAGGACATTATGGACCAGTATAGGAATGGAAAAATACTCTGAGTTTTCATTAGCTGTTGTAGCTGTTCTGAAACAGGCACACTTTTTAATTAACCAGTTCTTTGTGCCATGATCACAAAGTTTGAAGATTCTATTTGACCCAGGGTGAGGATTTCATCCTTAGATTAGTGTTTTAGGTATCTGTTATAGCTCTAAGTAGCTGCCCACAACGAATGGCCTGGAATTAGTCTGCAGTCCCCATTTCTACTGCATAGGGTTCTTGGAAGTACATTAAACCCATGAATGCCTCTGTGAGTATTAACTGTGGTCTCTCCCCCATGTGTGTCTAGTCCGTTTAGTGGCCTATCTTGTGACTCACTCCCATTCCATGCTAGAATGGCAGCTTGGTCTACTCATTCTCAAGAAGAGGCTCTCAGCAGGGAAATAGAAGTAAGTCCTTTTCCTTCCCCCAGGTACCCCTACTCTAATTAAAGACCAGAGCAGTTAAAGATACCTCTGTTGAGAACCTTATTACAGTGACCGATTCATCTTTGTATCTAGGTCTTTTTTGTCATCAAGCTCATAAGCAAAAGAGCCCAGGGATGCATGTGTAAGTCGGAATACAATATGCTAAAAACTGTGATAGAGTTTGTTTGTGAAAATGCTATGGGGACATAAAGGGCAGTAACAAACTGCTGTTAGACCTTTGAACTAAATATTCAAGCAAGACTAGGAGTCGACCAGCTGGACAAGAGGCACAGTGGCACATGCGGCAGTGACCCGCAGCCAGCGTGAACAGAACAGAGGCTTGGAGGTGGCAGTGAACATATTCGCTGGAGTAAAGGTAACATGTGCAGTGTGGCTGGAATACTGGGTGTGTAGGATGAATGTGTACAGCAGTGAGACTTGTCATCTTCTTCCTGGATTAATACTGAACGAGACTCATGTCTGGTTAAGACCTGTCACTTCATGAAACATTTTGTCCTCAGTTAACTAGTTTGGTCATTCATAAGAGGCTAATCGATTTTGAGCATCAGTTAGTAAAGAAGATAGAATCTGTAAGTTCTATGCGTCAGGCAGGATGAGAGGACACTACGCCTGAGACTTGGGAGGTGAGATTCTTCTTGGCATATTCTGTAAGATGGCAGCCTGCTTCTGGTGCTCTATCTTGACAGTACGCTTCCACCTCCCGGGGTTGCTCCCTGCCTCTGTGACCATGACTGCATGTTTAATTTAAATAGGAAGAGTGACAGATGACCTCTTTTTAACATTCTTTGAAGCTGAATCCAGCCTCTGTACCCTGACACCAAATTAAATCTCGGAGACAGAGTTTTGGGTGAAGTAGAAAAGAATAGCTTTATTGCTTTGCCAGGCAAAGGGGGCCACAGCGGGCTATTACCCTCAAAACTGTGTGTCCTGACCTGGAGGGGGTAGTGGAAAGTTTTATAGTAATGGTTCAAAGAGGGTGTGATCAGCTCATGGTTGTTCTTTGGATTGGTTGGTGGTGGGGTAAGTGGGTATCAGCATCTTCAACCTTCTGGTTTCAACTGGTCTGGGGTCTATGTGCCTGTGGGCAGCATACAGTTAACTTCTCCCACCTGGTGAGGGTTTCAGTATCTGCAAAACAGCTCAAAGATATTATTGTGTGTGTCCCTTCATGGGGAACCAGGACCCCGCCCCAAGGCTGCACTACTATTTCTTGACCATTCTTCCCTTGTCTCTGTATCCCCTCCCTTCCCTGATTAGCAACTGTTTGAACCTCCCCATTGGAACTCAGGGAAGGTCAAGGAGGCTGAATGAAGCCTATTTCCTATAATCAAGAAATAGGGGACATAGAAAGGCTTTGTGCCCAGGAGCCACACAGGCTCCTGCTCAGTTCCAATGGGAGGAGCTCCCCATAGGGCAGTGTGTCTTCCCATAGGCTGTCTACCTTTAACTCTGCCTGGGTAGAGTCCCTCATGGCATAACCTACTGTTACTCTGACCTGGCTCTGTCCTTCCACTCACATAGCACATCTCCTCTCCTTGGTCATCAGTGAGCAAGTGGGAATAGGGTTCCAAGGCTATGAAATTTTTGATTCAACTTCCTGCTTATTTCTTAGCACAGAATTGTAGAAACTTCTGCCTTATCTTCCAAAGTAACATTCTGTCTCATTCTAAGTCTTACCTTCTTTTATTAAAACTTATATTTTGTGTTATCATTAAATTGTATTTTAGAAGGATCTGACACAAACAAGTAATAAATAAGAGAAGATTCTCCTTTGCTTATATTTCCAGAGACTATCTGATTTTTAAAGTATTTGTTAGCTTTCTGGAAAATGAGTCAGTCAATGTGATTAACTTGGAATGTAGCTTTTATCTGTGGTTTAAAATTCATAATATAATTAGGTCATGGTTTCCTATGTTGATATTTGCTTCACGGTAATTCTGATAGCTGATAGTTTAATTGAATTTTCATGTGTCTGAAACAGATGCTATAAGCTAACTCCCCCATCAAAGTGCAAATGTTAGTAACGCAAATTTAGAGGAGAACACTCCCTCATTGTTCATTCCTACATTTCAGAGCTATAGCTGATTTAACAATTGACTCATTTAACCGCAAACATTGACATTAATCATAGGAGTTGTGTGTTTAATTATAAGTGGCCACCAAAAGAGACATTTCAAAAAAAGATTCAAGCCCAGAATGTGATATAAACTGCTTTTTAAAATTGTTTTCCTTATGCAGGGCTAGGGAAAGAAAATGACTAGGCTTTTCATGATCCTACGCTCTTTTAAAAAAAATTTCAGTGTGTCAAAAATTATTTTGCTTTTTCTCTTGATTAATATCAGAGCATACTGTGTGCATTTTTGGTTTAATGACTGAAATTTGGGGGGAAACAGATGCGTGCATCAAGAGAACCTAAAATAACATTACCATGAGTTCTATTATAACATATGAAACATCTAGAATTTATAGTAATTACATACAAACTTATAAATAATGGAAGAGACTTAATCACGTTGACCTTGCTCCATCATAAATAACAAGGTTGTTTTAAACTCAATCTAATTGCTCCCTCATTATACAGAAACTTTTCTAATCCTTTCCAGCCATGGGAACCTGTGTAACAATCTACAGTGCTCCTTTGGGTGGATGGATTTCTTTCTGAGAAATTATTCTTCGGTTATACTTTTTTCCTTGCACTCTCCCCTGTTCTTTGTGTGTTATCTCTCACTGTGATCTCTATCTTACTGATACAAGTGATTCTCCATGTGTTTGTCACAGGAGCTCTGAGCTCTTGGGAGGGCCTACCCATGCAGAGAGTTAGTCAACACTTGCTGCCTTTAAACAGTGGCACACAGAAGTGCAAAGTTTCAGTATTGAAATTGCCACTGCTGTGTAGAAAATTATGTTAATGATTTTTCCCCCAATGTTGTTAAATAATGCGTTTTGAGAAAGAGTATATATAAGTGATGTGAGAATGATATGTACTTTTTTTTTTTTTTTTTTAATTAATTAATTTATTTATTTATCTTTGCTGTGTTGGGTCTTTGCTGCCGCGCGAGGGCCCTCTCCAGCCGCGGCAAGTGGGGGCCACTCCTCATCGCGGTGCGCGGGCCCCTCACTATCGCGGCCTCTCCGGCTGCGGAGCACAGGCTCCAAACGCGCAGGCTCAGCAGTTGTGGCTCACAGGCCCAGCCGCTCCGCGGCACGCGGGATCCTCCCAGACCAGGGCCCGAACCCATGTCCCCCGCATTGGCAGGCAGATCCTCAACCACTGCGCCACCTGGGAAGCCCGATATGTACTTTTTAAAAAATAAAATGATGTGTTTGGGGGAAATAATGTAATATTAAAGGGGCATAGTAAAATTCTATTACATTATTTATACAATAAGAAGAATAAACATAAGAAGAAAGAGCAAAATTTTTAAAAATATGTGGGTAGAATAAGGGTATTCCCCATGTCTCCAGTCAAACACTTGGAAGATATGAGCAGAATATGCTAGATGGAGAAATATTTCTTCTTAAACTTGTGTGTATAAAAATGTAATAGGGAAGAAAAAATCTGACTCCATATTAGATCCGTTTCTTTCACTTTAATCTTTGTATTCTGTTGCTTTTGCTTTGACTTAAGAATGTTGCCTATAGCCTAAAATATACAGGATAACCCATTTTCAAGGCTCTGACTTTTAAGGGTATAACACTTTTGCATTCATATAGAGATAAAAGTTGCAGAACAGACAATAGCATTTGTCTTATTGAAGGTTTACAGGAACATCGTGACCTGACCTACGTGAACAGCTGCAAGAACAAAGGATTCTGACACCAAGAAGTTAGAAACAACCAACCACGCCCCTCTGTCACCTTGCCTTTAAAAATGTTTTTTCACTCCTTTGGGGAGTGTGGGATTTTGGGGGGCATAAGCTACCCAACTCCTTGCATGGTGCTGCAGTAAACCTTTCTCTGCTCCAGACTCTGATGTTTCAGTATGGTTTGGCCTCACGAATTTGCATTCGGTTACAACATGCAGACAACAGCACATACATAAACACATACATATACATGTTTTTGTTTGTGTATATGTGTAAAATAAACCCTGGGCATTAAAAAAAGACAGTGAGTATTTTTTGGAGAGATGTGAAACAATAGAAATTTTAATATTTTTCTATTTTAAATATTTCTTCAATATGGTTATGTCACATTAGAATGATACATAAATTTTAAAAACCTGGCAACTTGTTTGGACTGAGTTGCACTGTGCACATATTTGGTTCCAACAAGGTGGACATCAGAAGTCTTCCACTACATGCTGTGATACCCACACCTATGCTCTGGAGGAGGAATCACTAAGAACTAATTAGAAAACTCCCCTTTGTTTGCTGCATGTAGCACAGCACGGGGGGGGAACATAAAGAAAGCAATGGCACAATCGTCGTAAAAAATGGCTGTTCTGGTCTTAACGGTTAGTGTTTTTCATCCATGTGACTTGGGCATGAATAAATAATGGACACAGATATGCTGTTTTTCGCTCTCCATGACTTTGTTGTGAGCATGCTATTCTTATTAGTGGGATAAATTGATAAATTCCTGGAACACAGGTTGCAGAATGAACCATGAGAGCCGGATCCATGTTAGTTTTCCCTGTTCTTCCTGCCAGCTAGTAAGGTTTGTCCTGTCAATGTTCCCGGGACTTGCTACTAGCTACTGAACACATATTTCTGGTTAACAGCAAAATTCATCAATAAGCAAATGGCAAACAAATCAGCTTAGCAATAAAGTTGAAAAATAATCACAGCGTCATAGAGGAAACCTGCAAGGTGACTTCACAGTAAGAGTGATGGCAAAATTGCTGGGATGTGAGTCGAATTTACACTGCAAATGACTGTCACGGGGCCGTAGCACCGAGTGCCAAATGATGGTGTTATGATGGCTGTGCAAAAACATATTTGTGCATTCCTGTTACAGACAAGAATGCCAAGAGCTTTTGGAAAGTAGAGCCTCTAGTACTTTGTCGTGTGCTCTTTCAGAGTAGGAGGAGTGTTCTTGTTCGTCATGGACTTGCACTGTATAAATAGAGCAGACATCATCTTATTGGCAGGTGGCTTCCTGAGCATCTGATGAAGAGGATGAAAAAAATAGCTACATTTTTGCCTGTTTCCTATGTGCCAGGCATTGTGTTAACGATTTTAATACGCCTTGTTCTCTGACCTCAAATCCCTATGAGCTCTTTGGCACCGGTTATCTCATTATCTCCGGACTGACTTTCTGTCCTAGACATATACTTTATTCTTCTTATTTGACTGATAGGCCTGACCTTCCTGGTCTCCTTCTCAGTTCTTATGTCTCACATGATTTCCCTGTCCTGTGCTTAATACTCACAAGGTATGTATAATGATAACGATAGGAAAGACTTTTCAGTTGCTTACTATGTGCCAGTATGCGCTATTCTTCTCTCTCTCATTCTCTCTTTCTCTCATCTCCCTCTAATCTCGCTATCATCAGTGCCCTTCAGCGAAAAACCATGTGAACCCAGAAGTTGAACAAATTGAGTTTATTACTAGTTACCTAGAGGGAGAACACATGAGAACAGGAGAAGGGAACTGTGGGGTGCCTCAATAATAGGGTGTTAGAAAGTACTTAATAAAGGATTTAGGATCTAATTGAGGGATTTGGGGGGAAGGTCTAAGGAAGCAGGAATTTCTTTTAAATTGGATGCTGTCAAAAAGCAGGGACAATTTTATGATGGAGTATCTCATTAAATCTTATCTACAGGGAGGGGAGATTAGAGCCAGAATCAAGCTGTAAAGAAGTAGCAATTCTCATTCTAGCCAAGGGGGGTGGTGGTGTTTAGCATTTTATAGGCAGCACAGTGACCTTGTTTTTGTCTGTTCTCAGACAAAATTATGAAGTGGCTTTGCTTTGTCTTACTTTGTCATTGTCTCAGAGTAACTTTGTCTGAGGTTGGTATTCTGTGAGATTTTTTATCTCCAACAGGAGAATAGTATGGCCTGGCTGTGAGTGTCTGGCCAGCTTCCACATGTTAAGGATTGTTCTTTTTTTTTAATTTTTAAAATTATCTATCTATCTCTATCTATCTATCTATCTATCTATCTATCTATCTATCTATCTATCTATCTATCATCTCTCTCTAACTACCAATCATCTATCTATCTATGATCTTTTAATAATCACAACAATGCTCTGGGATAGGTATTATAGTTATTTCCATTTTACAGATAGTGAAACTAACAGAGAGAAGTAATGTGTTCAAAGTCTTCCTGCTAATATATAAAGATCTGGGATTCAGACTCAGGCAGTCTGATACCATGGTCCATGCTATTCATCACTCTCCTGTACTGGTTGACCATGAACCCATGTATTAGATAGTCCATCCTTCCATCACAGGTAGCCTGGACCTTTCTATAATGGGCTGAGCAAATTAGGGGCTGTGCTTCCTCATCTCCTGGGAGGAGAGGAGTGTCTGAGGACAGGAAGACAGATACACTCATCTGGCCAGGAGGAAGAACGAGAAAAAAGTAAAGACAGTATGAAAAGGTGGAGCAGGGAGAAGGGTAGGGGACATGGAATGAGAAAGAGGGGAAGCAGGCTCTGGTCCTTGCCTTACTTCCCTTGGGTTCAAAGAGTGAGAGAGTCCTCAGGGTGCAGAAGCAAGGGAAGAAGAGGTGACTAGAGCATCCCTTGTGTTCTGATACTAGTTTGGCCCATTGAGGTGTTTGCCCAATAGAGGCTGATGGCTATGCTCCTATAGAAGATCCTTCCCCCGGGAGCATGGGTCTGTCCACATCCTTGGGGCAGAGGAGATAACGTGGATAGAGGAATAAAGAGAAGGCCCATGTTTTGTTGGAGACTAACAGCAGGAAGGACAAAAATTACACACTCATGATGTCTGCCCTGAGCGCTAATCTAAAAATCCAAATAGAGTAAAAACTCCTAACATCAGAACTTCCAGTCTATCAGATTAGACAAAATGGAAAGTCAGAACAGAAAGAAACAACCAGAATCTTAATTAAATAGAAATAAGTGACACACAGCACATGTTGATAATAATTTTGGGTTTAATTTTTTTTATTTTTCTTTTTTCTTTCCTTCATTCATCACGTATTTATTCAGAGTCTACTATGTTTCAGGCACAGTGCCAAGCCTGGGGATACAATGACTAATGAGTCAGTCAGGATCTCTGCCGGTCGCAAAGTAGGCCCCAGACACTAGGTCATACCATTGATTCAGAGACAAGAATGTATTCTGAGAACATCCATGAATTGGAGTTTTAATGTGGTAGATTTCCACCAATCAGGCTGCTGCATGGGAGCCAGCTTACCTAGTTGGAAGAAATGTAATTTGAATTTTGAATCGCTGTATTTCCACACTGGGTCACTGATGCTTCTTGCTTCTTCAGGAAGCAGAGAAAAGCCTGGCTCTCCATGCTTACCCAGGGTTCCTACATGATTAGGTGGATTGAATTTGCATGTCTCATCTGCCTTTGCTTTCTGTCTCCTTTCTATAATTTAGGAGCTGAAATCTCAGTTGGGTCAATGCTTCATCAGGTGCCTAGCAGAATACAGTTGCTCAAGAAATGAAACTAGGATATTGTCAAGGTAAAGTGACCTCTGAACCCAGGTGAATAGCACTTCCTAAGTGCTGTGTATCGTTGCTCACTCTCTTCTTTCTTTCTAACTCTCCCCATGGGAGGATGGGGTAGCTGACAGGTCCCAACTTTTCCCACCTGAATTGAGTCTTCTAAATAGCCACATAGAGTCATTCTTCCAAGCTTCCAGAGATGGTCAATAAGTCCAGTCACAAAAGAGTATTCAGGGATTTTGTTTCTCAGTCAAAAGAAAGTAGGGGAAAAAAAGTCTCTCTGATACTATCACTCTTTTAGCTTTAATTTCTCATTAGAGAAATATTTCAAAAAGTCTAAAGAAAGCTTTCAATAGCCAGACATCTTGTGAATACAAGCTATTGTGCTGCTAAAGTGTCTGTTCGTGTCAGAAAACACGAGGTCTGGGTGCGTTTGTCCTGTTGATCCACTTTAGATACCTTTTCATTGTCTGTGAGAAACCTTTCATCACAGGCCTTTTACCTTCCCCTGCTCAGTGGAGTTACAGAGCAGTTAGGCTTAGTGTGTAGCTCATTTTCTGATGCAAATGAGTCATCTGCTTCAGTTTTAATTTTTTGTCCTTTCTAAGTTGACAGTTGAGAAATCCTGAAGGACACCAACTCCTGGAGTTGGACTGTGAGATTTCTGAGAAAAAACCCTGACCCTCAGCAAATCAAAACCAAAACCCCATCACACACACACACACAAAATCAAAAAACAAACAAAAAGCCCAAAAAACAAAAAGCAGAGGAACAAGAACAAACACAAATCCCAATTAAAAAAAAAATTAAAACCTCTATGAAGGGCAATTTTCATCCTCTATCTCAGACAAAAATATTCATGAAACCTTATGCAACCTACTTTGTAAATTTACATCTGCTTTAAAATAGGGGGATAAGGACATGTTCTTATAATGCCTGAGATTGCAACTGAAAAGTGTCTGGATAGTAAGGGTAGCATAGTTGTAGAAAATTGACAATTTATTAGCCATCTATGCAAGTAGCAACTGTAGCTGTTTGGAGTTAACAAAGAAATGGACTTCCATATTTTTTTATTGGATTTTAATGGGCAGTCATCTGTTGATGAGTGAGAATGAGATACTCCTCTAGTCACTAGATCTAATTGTCACTAGACGCCACAGGAGATAATGTAGTGTCACTCCTCCTGCTAATTCTTATACCATCTAGTCTTCAATCTGATCAAAATTCCAAATACTATGGTTTCAAATCTGATTATGTCTGTTATAAACGATCTCAGCAGAAGGTGGACTGACCTCATGAATTGGATCCTATGAGGTTTGAGTCCAAGATTTCCTGGCCAAAGATTTGCTTGCTCCCAAATATCAAGTTGGGAACCCACCATTTTCAATGATTTCTTTGGAATCATTTAATGACTCCCTTGCATTATCTTTACCTTCACAGTCGAGATTCAGCTCTTTGTGGGCTTGTTAATAGCTGTATTTCTAGATCTAAGCATGGTGTGGGCTGCATAGTTGGTGCTCAAGAGTTATTTATTTATGTATTTACTTTTATTTTTAATCAGTAGTTATTTGTGAAAAAATAAGAATAAATGAACTGTGTGTGTATGTTAATCCCAAGCTCCTAATTTATCCCTCCCTTCCATGTTTCCCCTTTGCTAACCGTAAGTTTGTTTTCTAAATCTGTTTTGTAAATAAGTTCATTTATATCATTTTTAAAAATTAAATTCCACATATGAGTGATATCACATGATATTTGTGTTTCTCTGTCTGACTTACTTCACTTAGTATGATAATCTCTAGGTCCATCCATGTTGCTGCAAATGGCGTTAACATACACACTACTATATAGTGTTGACTACTATATATAAAATAACCAACAAGGGCCAACTGTATAGCACAGGGAACTCTATTCAATATTCTGTAATAACCTATATGGGAAGAGAATCTGAAAAAGAATGAATATATGTATAAGCATAATGGAATCACTTTGCTGTACACCTGAAACTAACAAAACATTGTAAATCAACTATACTCCAATAAAATTTTAAAAAAAAGAATAAATGAAAAAATGAATGCAGGAATAAATGGATCTGAAAAGTTCTGAGTCTTTGAATTCCTCATATGAATACAGATAGAGTCTTTTCTTGAGCAGATATGAGCCAATTTTTTCAGGTGCTATGAAATGAGATAATACAGGAAAGTTTCTGGCACACAGCATGTGGTCCACAAAGGCCAGCTCTCTTCCCAGCACATACTCTGGTGATGGTTTGGATGAATTCTGAAGAGAGTAGGATCTTGAAAGATATGGGGGAGGATAGGCCTTGAGTGCTGGAAGGGCAGAGAGGGCTGTTTTAAAAGATGAGGGAAGGTACCGAAACCACATTTTTTCAAACCCACAGTTTTCCTTACTCTGGGCCTGAAGCACTACCTGAATTGCCAATATTCCCTCCTACTCAGGGATCCTGACTCAATAACCTACCTTTGTTAAAATTCCACTCAGTGATGCCAGGATTTCTTGAGTAATAATAATGTTTAAATTTCTATTTGTGACCTTACGTCACATACAAAAATTAACTCAAAATGAATCAAAGACCTAAATGTAAGACCTAAAACTACAAAACTCTTAGAAAGAAACAGGGGCAAAACTTCATTACATTGGATTTGGCAGTGATTTCTTGGATATGACATCAAAAGCACTGGCAATAAAACAACGAAAAATAAATTGGACTACATCAACATTTCTATCTGTGGCTGGTCTAAATGCCACCAAAATTTCCTCTTTCTTATGTGAGACTGACTAACAGCTAGGGTTTGTGCCTTGTAAGGATGGGTGGATTCACTTACACGTTTTGTCCTGTGTTAACTACACAATGGAAAAGTACATCTGAACAACACTTGTTCCCACAAGTCTTAGAGTTGACTGAAATTATTCTCTCTCAGCACTGCAAGGTTGCGGTATCATTGTATTTTCTGTTTTTGGTTGTTTTGGGGTGTTTGTTAGGTTTTGGTTTCTGGCAACAGAAATCCATTTTGGCTAATTTAAACAAAGAGGTTGCTTAATGAAAGTGTCTGAGTTGATTCACAGAACCGAAGGAACATTTGAGGAGCCACCGTGGGAAGGGTTTGGAAACAAGAGAGCTCTTGGGAAATCAAGTAGCAAGAGTTAACCTCAGTCTCATCAGATAACACTGTGGACCAGTCAGCTCCAGTCATCTTTTCAAGTCCTTTGTCTTAAGCTCAAGGTCCTATTGGCCAAGCTTGAATCATTAACCCCTATTCTTCCCTTCAAGAAAGAAATAATATCTTTATTTAGGACCCACCAAAACTGCATGGAGTTCAAGAGCCCATTCTATCAAAGGAAATATGGTGCTCTTTCTAGAGAAAGGGAGCTTGCTATGCAGCAAACACACAAACACGACAAACAAATCAACCAACCAACCCAAGTCCACATACTGTGAATTTGCAATTATCACCCGTTCATGGGGGGAAACTGAAATCCAAGAATTAGATCCAAAGGGAATGTAAGGAGAGGTAAAGCTGCCATTGAAGTCACTCTTTCTCTCCCTGAATTGTATTCCTATGTCAGTCTCCTTAAGGCGTACTGCAACACTTGAGGCTGTTGGAGTTTAAAAAGAAAAACTTGTTTCTCATTACAGAGCAGTCATTTAGCCTTTAATTATGTTTGACTGTCCTGTTTCCGGTTTATGGCCATATTTGTCAAACAGAAATGATGAGTTCCAAGTGTATCAATAATTGTGATCCTATCCTGTCATCTGTGCTGATGAACAGAACCACACCAATAGCTCACACGCTCACAGTGTATTTTCACATATGCTTTCTCAGTCAGTTCTCATCAACAATCTGGGAAGAGAGAGATTTATCATTCCCATTTTACAGATGAAATGAGGCTCAAATTGGCCATATCTTCAACCAAAATCACAGAACAAGTCAAGTAAATGATAAGGCCTGGTCTTCTGCTTCTAAACTGTAATAAGAAGCACTTGCTCAAGTCCGGATCATATTTTCTACTGCTTTATTATTACTTTTAAAAATTTCTGATAACATGTTGCACAATGTTGGATATAAAGAAGTTATTCTGAATAAATGCAGAGGGCAGAACAGACTTTCTCCTCTCCCAGTGTTTGTTTTTTCCCTTTCTCATTCACCTTTTTCTTCATTCCTCTTATACCTTGCTCTGCTTTCAGTCAGTTTCTCTCTCATCTCTAATTTATTTTACATTTACTCATGTCCTTTAAGTACTGGAGGGCATAATGATATCTCTATTTGCATAGCACCTTGTTATTGATGAAGAAATTTACCTATATCAGCTTATCTGATTCCTCTGATTCTCTTAACAATTCTGCGAAGTAGTTATCATTATTCTCAGTTTCCAGACGAGGCAAACAGAGACTCAGAGAGCTTAAGTTTCTACTTTAACTTCGTATAGCTGGTGAGACCTGGAACCAGCTGTGTAACTGAGATTTGAATCCAGATGTTTTTAAACTCCACACTCTGTTCTCTTCCTATTGCTCACACTGTCTCCCACCAGCTCATCAAAATGCAAGACAGGACATACCAGAGACTGAAGTCTTTGCAGCCTCATTCACCTGTCCCCCAGCTGTCTGCTAGTCAGGATATTTTCTCATTGGGAAATTATTAGATTGTATATACGTAATAATGAATGGAAGACAAATGTTTCATGCCCACAAACAATAATATTGCCTAAATATTTCCTAAATATATTTATTTAGTCTAATTTTATCATGCAACAGTTCTTTGTGCTATGAAAATGTGCAGCCTAATATTTTTATTGCACTTGATTTGATTCAGATTTGCTTTGCTGAGGACTTACTGCAAATGGAATAAATGACACTTGGAACAGTCAAACAGTGGACAGATATCCACTTAGTGATGTTATAAAAAGTAGTCATGTTTCATGAGTGGAGCTGGGTTTGATTATCCCAAAGGTTCCTTCCACAAGCTTTACTGAGGTGGTCTTGGGCCAGGTACATACAGATTAGGAAAAAAAATATGTTGTAGATAGTAAAAAAGGTATTTTTAAAAAAATGATTTAATTTGGTTACTGGTAATCTATATGGAGCATATAGATTCTATATCAGCATTCTATATCAGCATAAAGAATAAGAGTTTTGGAGTGAAATAGACATTACTTTAGTGGCCCTGGGGAAGCATTTAATCTCTATGAGCCTTAATTTCTCAACTGCAAGTTGGGAATGATACTAATATCCCTTTCAGAATAATTGTGTAGTTAGAGATAATTCCTACAAAGATCTGCTACCTGGCATATGTTAGGCATATATTTTGGTATATAACAAACACAAAATGGTAAGTAGTTAAACTACAGAAACCATACTGTTTTCACACCTAGATATTCTTAAGCATTAACTCTTTCACAAAACTTTCCTTTCATAAAACCAAATTCTTCTTTATTACTTTCTGGGTACACACTTAGACAGAGCTGGCTTCATGAGTGTGCAGCCTGTGAAGTTGCATCAGACACCATGCTCAGAGGGCCCTGTGCTCAGTTAACGCTCTGCTGTCGCTGTCTTAAAAATTCTTAATAATTTTATTTTTGATCTTGTGTTTTGTAAGTCAAGTCCAATGGGAAAATAGAGCATGTGTACAAGCAGGGGAACTACACATAATATGCATGTCTCCTGTTCTCTGCTGTCCCATTTGTATATGGTTTTTGCAACGTCTCATGAGCACAGAATTCTGGGGCACACACCATGTGTGGAAGTGCAGTGAGACTCAAGGTGAGTGCAAGGCCAATATGTTACATGTATGAATAAAGAAGTCACTGACAACCTTGAGAGACCACCTTGAGAGACCCTTTGAACCTGAGCTTGCTTTGAAAACAGAAGCCAACAATGGTCTAAGAAACACAAACAACCAAGAAACACTATCATATCCTTTCTTACTTCCTTATGTTAGCCAACCACTTACTCTGAAAAAGATGACATAGAGAAAAAGGGAAAGATGGGGTAACCCATAGTTCCTTTTCCTTGCAGTTCTTCCTTACTCATCAGAAAGCTGAAGGTAGAGAGTGTTGGCAGAATGTGCCAAGAAGTGAAATAAAAAGAGCTGAATTCATTTTGTGCACTGTTTCCACTGTTCTGGTAAGAACAAAACATGCATATGTGCACACGTGTGCAAGCTACCAAAAACAAATTGTGAATTTCAGTGATTCCACATATGGATTAAATACTCATACTTGCATATAAAGCTGGCATTGTGCAATACAAAGATGAATGGCAAAATTCATGCTAATAATCTAAAATTTTTATTCTTTCCTTAGAAAGACACTCAATATCAAATTAAAAAACACTATGACAAATTGGGAGAGAGACCACAGAAGAAAAGTAAAAGCTTTATATATCTTGGTATCTTTAACAGCACTTTTTTCCTGCTTTTTCAAAAAGGATCCCCATTTTTTCATTTTGAATACGGTCCTGTTAATTATATAATCAGTTCTGTGGCTGGAATCCATTTCTCAATCTCGATTGTAATTGGGTATAGCTATGAGACTGAGTTCCTGCCAATAGAATATGCGAGAAAGGGATGTGTGCTGCTTCCAAGTTCATAAAACTGTTAATGCACACATGAAACCCTTCTTTTTCCACTAATGGCATATCAAAGTCCTAGGTGACCTAGGAAACAGGAAAGCACATATGCAAGACGACAAAGCCTCTATGTGCTCGGATTCCTAAATGGCTGTGTGGTAACAAGTCCTCCAACTGATCTGGACACATTTTGGACAGTATACACAGTATACATGAAAAATAAACACACTAATTCGTGCTTTAGCCCATGTGCAATAGGTCTACGTGTTGACTTATAGAAACCATCTTGCTTACAATGCTTTTACCTCTCTCTAAACTCTTACACCATTTTTTTGCCCCTACCATAAAGTTGATAAACACTGCATAAAATCTTCTATTGTTATTTGATTTTTATATTTCTCTTCTCCCCAGTTAAAGTAGCTTAGGACTAGACTATCTCTGAGGCTCTAACTACATCTTTTTGGCACTCACCATTCCTCTTCCTCCCAATCCAATATCCTGCTGCTCTTCTATATTGATGACATCAAGTTAATGTGACTTGATGAGTGGGAAGTGGCAAGCAGTACAAATCCCTCTGTAAGGCACCAGAGCGTGGAAGATAAAACTTACAACGTTTCAGGGGTTTGTGCATTGGTAAAGTAGTCTAGGGCAAGTCAGGACATTTCTTTTCAAGATAAAGTTATTGGTCCTGCACATTTAACCATTAGGGATAAGTTACAGAAGTTTAGAGCATTTTTTTGATTTTTAGAAACAGCATATACCATACTTGAAAATATTGTTCCAACTTATTTATAAAGTGATTCTTAGAAGGCTACCAGTTTTGAGTCAGACTGAGAGCAAGAGATGGCTTTACAACACGGTAAGAGCAATTCTGCCTTTTGGACCATGAGACCTAGTAGATCCAATGGTGCCAAAGTTATTTGCAATCAGAAGTAAGCAATAAATGTACTTTTGAAACTAAAACATACATACAAACAAAAATCAAAAAGCCCAAAACAAAACTTGGGCCTGGTTCATGAATAAGTTAGCTTAATATGTTAGTAAGAGCTAAAAAGAGAGTGTTCTGCCCCAACGCAGAGGTGAAAGACAAGGTGGAGGGAAATTTTTCTAGTAGTCAGAGATCTGAAGAGGTAACTGGTCATTGACTTTCGGTGGAGGGTGGTCAGAGGTAAGGATAACGATATACATACTCCTGGGAAGTGGCAAATGGCTCACCTGTTGATCTGAAGCCTGGAAGGAGCAATTTTGGAAGATAAAAGTCAAGCAGGCCTGGGAAAGAAGGAAGTGGATGGACCTAGAGGAGTGGGCATAAGATGTGTGGATCTCTGTGTCTCATATAATAGCCATCAGAGACTGTGGCAGGTATATGCTAAGATGGTCCCAATGATCTTTGTCTGTTGTTATCCATGCCCTGAGTAATCCCCTCCTCTTTACTGTGGGGTGACCTAGCTACTATAACTAGCCAACATATTGTAGCAAAGAAGATGCAATGTCACTTCTAGATTTTGTTACATAAGATAGTTACTCCCATCTTGCTGGCAGTTTCTCTTCCCCCACCTCCCTCTGTCTCTCTATCTCTATCTATCTCTCTTGCTGACTTTGGTGAAACAAACCACCATAGTTAGGAGACCCACGTGGCAAGAAACTGAAGGCAGTCTCTAACCAGCAGCCAGCAGGGAACTGAGGCCCTCAGTGTAACAGCCTGCAAAGAATTGAGCCCTGCCAACAACCCCCTGAGTTCAGAAGCAGATCCTTCCCCAGCTGAGACTTCAGATAAGAGGGATTCTAGCCCTTGCAGAAACCTTGTTGCAGCTTTGTGAGATACTTGAAGCAGAGAACCCATAAAACCAGTGTCTGGATACCTAACCCACAAAAGCTGAAATAATAAACATGTTTTTGTGTTTGTTTGTTTTTACCTTGTAAACGTCAGGTTTATTCCCAAGTATGTTCTTGTTTCTGATGCAATTTTATTTTTTATTTCATTTTTTTAATGGTGGATGTTCTTTTAAATTAATTTTTATTGGAGTATAGTTGCTACATGTATTGTTTTAAATTGCTAAGTTTGGAGCTAATTTGTTATTCAACAGTCAATAACTAATACGGAGAGCATATATCACAGAAGAAGCATTGAAAAGCCAGGTGAGTAGATGACTCATCCAGGTAATACCAGTCAGTTTCTGTCCTCAACCACCTAGAATTGCACAGTAGGTCAATGACAGGGTAGGGTGGCACAGATGGAGAATATGCAGGAGCTCCACAGCATGGGCCCCCTCTCGCCATAGCTGACCTTGATTCTCCTGGTGCTGAATGTGTGACCTGTCACAACAGAGGCGACGCTGACCCCTCAGTATGGTATTGTCCCTAAAAGAGAACAAATAGCTACTTGAGCCATCTGAGCTTAGAGGCTGAATTACAAGCCCATGCCTTGCAGCCAAGGTTTTTAAGTCAAAGTCTGTGAGCAATTTCTACAAAACTCAACTAATAGCAAGGCTAATTATTAAGTATGCCTCCTACTTATATTCATCCTTTGTTCTCTGTAACTTTGCTGTTAAAATGTTTTGGCCTCTTCACCTTTGCTGACAGATTGGCCCCATAATTGGAATCACTTTCCTAAAGGCATCACAGAGTTGAAATTCCCCCAATTTAATTAAGCAACTATGAAAACCCAGTAGCTCTAATTAAGGAGGAATACAAATATAATTATTTGGAAGGAAAGAACCTAGGAGAATGGATAGAATGTGTTTTTGTCATATTAATGCAGACCTCTCTGGAATGCTGTGCTATTGATTTATTCTGCTCGGTGAAGAGCAATACTTTCTTCTTTTGTGACCATTTTATTAAGCAAAATCTTTTTGAAACTGTCTACGTGTGCAGGTATTATTTCTGATACCAAGGCTGAAGAATTTAACTTTCAAAGCCTCATGTTAGAGGCCAAAGGCTATCTATGTAATTCTAGAGCTGAAAATAGATACCAGGACTCTCGTTCTTCACTGTATCCATCAGTCACATTGCTTTCACCCTATATTTATTCACCATGAATTCCCATTGACCTAGGCACTGTACAAAACACACATCAAAATGGGACCCTGCTCTCAAGGACCTCTTCACAGCAGGCAGAATCTATGTCAAATGAATTGCAGACGTGATTTTCCATATCATCTAGGCCCTCGGGCTGTGTTCCTCATTTTTACTTTTTTGTGCTTAAAGAGGAAAATAGCAACTTCAAATCCTTTTAGGAATAGAATATTAAAAATTATTTTTAGAAAGCTAACATTAATAGTGAGCCTGGAAAAAAGCCAGTTCACCACTTTTTCTTTCAGTAACGATTAATACCTATTATTCACAAAACACTATGTCAAAGATAAATAAAATGTGAACTCTTCCCTCAAGAAAATTTTAGGCAAGTCAACAACCTGGTACAATAAAAGACAAGATAATGTTAGCTCTGTAACAGAATCCCTATCTGGAAGCTCTGGAAACACAGAGAAATGGCAGATGAATTAGAGACCCATAGAACGTGACCTAGATAGCTGTGCCCACGTTTTCACTGCTAGTGATGCAATTTATTATCATTTTTTTTCTTTGCCTCTCCTAACATTTTGGAAAAAAAATACCTGTCAAACAGAATCATTTACAAGCTATTAATGAATGCAGTGTCATTGTCTGGCAATCAGAAGTACAGTCAAGAAAGCTTGTTTGTAGGATGGGGAAATATTTGAAAGCCAGAGAGAAGTAGAGAGTGGAACAATGGAAGACACTAAAGTCATGAGAGAAAGAGAGAGAAAGAGAATTAAGGAGACAAGTCCCCTGGGGAAATGAGAGGGATTTTTAGACAATGATTGGGGGTGGGGTGTAAAGACCTCTGACTGTTTTTCCCTGGGGAAAGATGAGAAGACGGTGGAAAGAGGGGAATGTGCTGTCAGGGTGAGGGTAGGGAGGCAGGAAGGGTGAAAGTAAGGAGGGGCGTTCCTGCCAGGGGAGGGAAAGGAAGCTGAAGAGTTTAGATGTGTGTGGCCACAATCTTCTCAGGCAGGAGGCACTTCTCTTTGAATAAATGAAGGAGGGAGGGTATAAGCTAGGGATTCAAACCAGGTGGAAAAGGTCCAGGAAAGCTGTTGAGAGCACTTGGTACAAGGGCATTTAGGGTAAAGAAAAGGGATCAGTGGACTCCATGAGAATCCAGCAGGGATGGGATATTGTTATTCTGGAGCCAGTCAACTGAGTACTTTGATTTTTTTGCTGACAGCGCTGAGCATTCTGGGAATAGGACTGGAAGATCAGTTGAGCGGGGGGCCTGGGGAAGCAGTGGTTGCTGAATGCATAGGGCATAAGAGCATTTAGGGTGTATGCAGATAATCATGGGTCTTGGCGCCCAAGCAAGTTCTTGAGAGGTGCAGTGTAAGGAAGAGAGTTGATCAGTTGGGATGACAGGACGTGACAAGGAATAGGAATTCACCCTGGTGGCAAAGGTTGGGTTCAGTGAGTAGTAGGAGAACAGGAGGCTGGGGGTATTTCCAGCAGGCATTTCCTGTCTGATAGGGCAATGTGTGGGTGGCCAGTGGGAAGTAGGGGGGGAGATCTCTGAAGTTCAGCAGAGAGAGACTAGGATGAGACTAGGATGAATTTGGAGGGTCATTTACAGGGATGATGAAGTTGCTCAGGGAGCTGGAAAGATGATAGAGGAAGAAATGACTATCTTCTTTCTACTGCAGAGTGATCTGGCAGAAATATCTTAAGACCAGGCCTGCGACTTCAGATAAGGGCTCTCTTTCTTTCTTTCTTCCTCCTTTCCCTCCCTCCTTCCTCCCTCCCTCCCTCCCTTTTTCTTTCTTTCTTTGAAAACATTTTATTTTAGAATAGCTTTAAATTTTCAGAAAAGTTGGAAACATAGTACAGAGTTCCCATATACCGTAACATGAAATTTCCCCTAATATCTTACAGTAGCACGATAAGTTTGTCACAATTAATGAACCAATCTTGATGCATTATTATTAGCGGAAGACCATACTTTACTCAGATTTCCTTAGTTTGTACCTTATGTCATTTTTTCTCTTCCAGGATTCTATGTAGGACACCACATTACATGTCCTTATTCTGTCTCCTTAAGCTCCTCTTGACTGTGACACTTTCTCTGACTTTTCTTGTTTTTAGTGATCGTGACAGTTTTGAGGCACTACTGGTCAGGTATTTTGTAAAATGTCCCTCTATTTGGAGTTGTCTAATGTTTTTTCATGATTAGAGAGGGGGTATGGGTTTTTGCAAGGAAGACCACACAAGTAAAGTGACATTCTCATGACTTCATATCAAGGGTACATGCTACACATATGGCTTATCTCTGTCAGTGTTGACTTGATCCTGTACCTCAGGTGGTGTCTGCCAGGTTTCTATTCTGTAAAGTTCTTCTTTCCTTACTTTTTCCTTCCTGAACTTTTTGGAAGGAAGTCTCTATGGGTAGCTCCGCTCTTTCTGAGGGTGGAGCATCTGTATAAGTTATTTGGAATTCTTCTGCACAAATAATCTGTCTACTATTTATATTATTCACCAATTCTTTTGAATTTGGATTTTTTTTTTTTTTGAGGAGGAGCACACTGGTGAATCTGGCTTTAAGGTAGACCCAAAGTTAGAGCAGAGATTGCCCAAGGGACTTGCCGCATCAAAATATCGCTAGATTCTTCCTCCTTCCCTGTCCAGTTCTTACGTTATGAGATTTCTATATCTGTTTTGCCATATTTTTGCTATGAGAGTAAGGTGAAATAAATAGAAATTGAAAAATCACTAAAATATACAACATTAAATATATATAAATAAATATTTTAAAAATGCTGATCTGAGAACCAGAAAATTCAGAGGCATAAAATATTGATAGATCACAGTAAAAACATTCTGAAAATTTTCAGCTCCTCCTTCATTTGAACCGTGTCCTTTGCTGTCAGTTTCCCCAAACATCTCCCTAACATCAGACTCTCATGAGGGTAGGGAAGTGTCATTCATTCAATCAAGCAACAAATACTAATTGAGTGCCTACGGCAGGAACCAGTCAAGTGGCTAGTGATCCAATGATGAACAAGACACGGAGGATTGATGGAGTTTCCATTTCAGCGTTTGCCGGTGGTGTTGAGTGGGGGAAGCAGTCAACAACTAAAGAAACAAGTGGACGGGATAATACAGATTGCTAATTATCACTATGGCCTGTACATTAATGTCTTCCCTAGCATAATGTCTAGTGTGTAGTAGGTACTCAATAATTATCTGCTGACCAAAATGTATAAATACATATCTGTTTCTGACTTACTTCACTCTTTATGACAGTCTCTAGGTCCATCCATATCTCTGCAAATGACATAATTTTGTTCCTTTTTATTCCTGAGTAATATTCCATGGTATATATGTACCACATCTTCTTTATCCATTCCTCTGTTGATGAACATTTAGGTTGCTTCCATGTCCTGGCTATTGTAAATAGTGCTGCAGTGAACATTGGGGTGCATATATCTTTTGAAGTAAGTCAGAAAGAGAAAAGCAAATACCGTCTATTAATGCATATATGTGGAATCTAGAAAAATGGTATAGATGATCTTACTTGCAAGGCAGAAATAGAGACACCGATGTAGAGAACAAACGTATGGATACCAAGGGGGAGGGGGAGTGGGATGAATTAGGAGATTGGGATTGACATATATATATACTACTATGTATAAAATACATAACTAATGAGAACCCACTGTATAACACAAGGAACTCTACTCAGTGCCCTGTGGTGACTTAAATGGGAAGTAAATCCAAAAAAGAGGGGATATATGTATATGTGTGGCTGATTCACATTACTGTGCAGCAGAAATTGACACAGCAGTGTAAAGCAACTGTACTCCAATTAAAAAAAAAATAAAACAAAATGAAAAAAAAATACATATCTGGAAACTCATTTCCTCAGGGTTTAACACTCTTTTTCTCCAACTGGTAACTCAGTTGAACTAATGTATTTTTTCTCAAACACGTATTTCAACATAAGTTTGGTTAATGCTGGACCAGAGGAAGACACTGAAATGGAACATTGATAAAGCCAATGGGAAGCTGTTTGGGGTTCAGAAACTTGGGGTCACATTTTAGCTTTCACTTACTATGGCACCTCCTCTCTTTGGATTCAAGGTCCATATTTCAAGCAAGTGAGGTAATACAGTGTTTAATAATAAGTAAAGGGAATTATAAACTTCTTTTAAGACAGCTAATTCTGAATTGTTTGAACATCATTCAGGTCATTATTTAATCAAACACAAGCTTACCAAAGACTCAATTCAACTGCATCAACAACTTAGTCAGATGAATTATTTGCTTAAATGCTTGCTAAGTACGAGTGTAAAAATAAAACCTTAAGGGACCTCTTGAAGGGATAAGATATTTTATAAGGACTTAGGATTCTTGATAAAGAATGTAATTAAAAATAAATCTCCGTGGGCTCAAATAATAACTATTTTCTAAAACTTTAACTCAATATAATACTCTACAGGCTAAAGATCCCACTTCCTTTGCACCATAATTTGGCTGTTTGATTTTTATAAAAGCAATAATTGGCTATAAAGGATGATATGTAGTAGAATTTAATCTAGTATTTGCTTAATTAACAATTTAAAGATAATACAGCATGAGGATAATTGAAAAAATAATTCTAATTTTTGGAAAGATAACATCCTATTTGTTATCTTTATATAGATTAGTTTTACAACACTATGTTTCAGTACACTCTGAATTCTGACGGAGGAGGGAACAGCAAGAGTATGGCTCATGGAATTGGGAATCAGGTAACATCAGCTCTTCCAATAATAAGCTATGTTGCCTTAGGAGAATGAAAAAGTTAACTTCTCTGACTCTCTTCTCCAATGCTATAAAATTTGAGGGTTGGAAAAGGTGATATACTTTCCTTCTACTATTGGATGATCTTTTTGATGCCTGATTTTAATGTTTTAATCGGGGAAATAGGCAAGAACCATTTCTTTGGTATACAAGTAGGAATTCATGATAAATTAAACACTATATGGTATTACTCATTGTGTGTCCTGTATCAATGGTACTTAAAATATTCTGACTTAATTTAAGATTTTTCCTTCTCAAATGATATGCCTGCAATTTGTCTTCTGGCTATTAAATACCAATTTCAGTTGAGATTTCTCATTTTAAAAATTCCTATGAATTAGTTATCATTCTCTTAATAAATGATTAGAAAGTAAAGTAATGGTTCAGAAATATAAAAACAAATCTAAAGTATCTATATAAATTCTCTAGTTTAGCATTTCCCTGAATTACACAGGATGAGATTTTTGCTGCCGGCTATGAAGGAAAAACTGATTTAGGAATTGCCATTCCACTGTGAAGAACTAGCACATTAGGCAAAATCCATGAAACAGTTATGTTCAGACATTGGACCAGAAACAGGCTATGTAGGCTGTGACCACTGAGAGAAGGGAACACCTGAGGTGTGTCCTGTGATTACTTTGGCTTTCTGCCTAGAGGCAATTTACAGCCCTTTGTGTAGGGAGGGAGAATTCAGGTAGAGCATTGTGTCTTCCTGACTTGTGAAATAAAAATTTACTGGATGGACTTAACAGAAGATTAGATTCTACTGAAGAAAAGATTGCTGAACCAGAAAGCATTGTAATAGAAAACCTACAAAATGCAGCATAGAGAGAAAAAGGAATGAAAAAATTGTAAGAGCACCTCAGTAACCTGGTGGACCATAGCAAGGAATTTAACTTTGCCAATATGTAATTGAAATCTAAGGAGAAGGGGAGCAGTAAAAATTTTAGAAAAAAGAGTTTAAAAATTTCCATATTTGAAGAGAACTTTTACAGTATTTTATACACAAATCCATGAATTTCAATGAATTCCAAGCAGAGTATACTCCAGAAAACCAAACAAAGACAAATTATATAGAGGAGAAAAAAAGATAAAAATGTCCTCAGATTTTATCCAAAATCAGGGAAGCCAGAAAACAATAGAAAGACATATTGAAAATGATTAAAGAAAAAATATTCAACCTAGAAACCTATATCCAGTGAAACTGTATTTCAAAAATGAAGGAAAATGAAAACTTTTTCAGATAACCAAGGCTGAGAGAATCTATTGCTGGCAGATCTGCATTATAAAAAATATTAAAGGAAGTTCTTCAGACCAATGGAAAACAATATCAGATGGAAGCGTAGATCTATAGAAAAAAATAAAAAGAAGTAGAAACAGTAAGTATTAGGGATTTTTCTTTTTATTTCTTTAAAAAATAATTCACTGTGTAATGCAAATATAGTAATATATCATAGGGTTTATGACAAAAGTAGAACTAAATTATATGTCAAGAATAACACAAAGAACAGGAGGGGGAAAAAATGAACATTTTTACATTATATGTGAAGTGGCAGAATATTTGATAAGTTTAGGGTGTAAACCCTAGAACTCCTGCTCAAAAAAAAAAGGGGATGTATGGCTAATAAACTAATAGTACAGATGAAATGGAATTTAAAAATTCACTTAATCCAAAAGAAGACAGAAAATAGATAATAATAGATGCAATAATGGAAAACAAATAACAGTGTTATAAATTGAAATCAACCATATTGATAATTACCTTAACTATATATTGTATAAACATAACATTTAAGGCAGAGATTATCAGACTGGATAAAAAAATACCCATCCAATTAAATATGAATCTGCAGATAAAAGTGAATTAATGAAAAGCAAACAGGAATCAAAAGAAAGTAGGAATAGCTATATTAGTATCAGGCCAAGTGTCCTCCAAAATAGGGAATATTACTTATGATAATGAGGGAATTTTGCTAACGATTAAGAGGTTAAGTCATTATGAAGAACTAACAAATTTCAATAAAAGGAGATGTTGTAAGCATTTGGAAAAGGAAGCAATGGTTATTATTAGACTTATGGGTTCACCAAGAATAAATCATCCATGGTAGAATCATTTCCTTCTTTGGTGAGTTAGGTATATACAGCACATGTTTAAATTTCAACATGATGTTGGAGTCCCCTATGACAGTGGTCCCCAACCTTTTTGGCAACAGGGACTAGTTTCGTGGAAGACAATTTTTCCACACACCGGGGTGGGGGGATGGTTTTGGGGTGATTCAAGTGCATTACATTTATTGTGCACTTTATTTCTATTATTATTACATTGTAATATATAATGAAATAATTATACAACTCACCGTAACGCTGACAGGAGGTGAAGCTCAGGCGGTAATGCGAGCAATGGGGAGCAGCTGTAAATACAGATGAAGCTTCACTCGCTAGCCTGCTTCTCACCTCCTGCTGTGCGGCCCGTTGGTTGGAGACCCCCGCCTATGACATCTTTGAATAGGTGAATAGGTGGAACAGTTAGAGGATGCTTTAGTATAAATAGAGTAATTCATAGGAAGTCCAAGGGCTAGATTCAGAGGGTCAATGTTTATTTGAATGTCTCTATTTCTAGAGACATAGGACCCTTCATTCAACCTTGCGTGTGTGTGTGTGTGTGTTTAGTTTATGTTTGTTTTTTTTACACTTTAAACAATGTCATGTTGTTTTTTTAGACAAGTTCTTACATTTTTGGAAAACATTTTAAACAAGGACATATGATTCAAATATGATATTTTTTATTTTTTTATAAATTTATTTATTTATTTATTTATTTATTTATGGCTGCATTGGGTCTTCATTGCTACACGCGGGCTTTCTCTAGTTGTGGCGAGCGGGGGCTACTCTTTGTTGTGGTGCGCGGGCTTCTCATTGTGGTGGCTTCTCTTGTTGCGGAGCACGGTCTCTAGGTGCGCCGGCTCAGTAATTGTGGCTCGTGGGCTCTAGAGTGCAGGCTCAGTAGTGGCACACGGGCTTCATTGCTCTGCGGCATGTGGGATCTTCCTGGACCAGGGCTCAAACCCGTGTCCCCTGCATTGGCAGGTGGATTTTTAATTACTGTGCCACCGGGGAGGTCCTTGATATTTTAAATAAAGTCATGCTGACCAGAATTTTATATGGTTCAAAGTTGAGAAGGGTAGTTAAAATATTTGATTCTTGAAATGTTATCCATAAGGAATTCAAGTGACTCTGAAATAATAGGTGGACATTTGAAAGAAATAAAAGTAAATAGGTAAAGTTAAATTTATGCCACTGGTTTCACAATAAAAATAATTGTACAAGTGAAATATGACATAAAAGTGCTAAAGAATTTTAAGGTGATTCTAAATGAAATATAGATTAACCATTGGCATGCCTCGCCAAAATACCAACATTTATAATGGTTATAGTTTATTGAATATCTATTATATGCCAAGCATTATTAGGGACTTTGCATACATTTGCCTGTAAATTTTATGTACATCATTAATTTTTAAGGTTAATTTTTGCCATTTTATAAATTGAAATTTTAAGCTCAGGGAGATGAAATAATTTGCTCACACAGCTAATAAGAGTAGGGACTAAGATGACTGATCCCAGATCCTTTTTTCCACAAGATTCTTACTCTTTTTCTCTTTCTGCCTCATTCGTGTGATTGTAGGGTTCATTAAGGTGGAAAAAATAACTAAAATAAAGGATGTAATAGGCACAGTTTAATCTAAACTTTTCTGAGTTCCATTTTGAGTTTTCCCTTTGATTGAGAACACCACAATTTAAGAGGAAAGCTGGAGTACTTCTAGAGTACAGGTAATCAGATAGAGAAGAGATTTGAATTTATTTTATATGAGGAACAGTCCAAAGAACTAAGAATTTTTGACCTGGAAAGCAGAGCCCACAGTAGCTCAACACTGGGAGGACTGTTATTTGAAAAGGATGTTACATTTTTTTCTCTGTGACTCTACAGAGTGGAACTAGGACTAATAAATTAAAGAGTCATGAAGCCAGCCTGGCATAACATAAGTTAGAATTTTCCAACAGAGCTGTCAGCAAGTATACTGAAATCTCTGTGTGGTGGTGAGCTGACTGGCACTGGAGGTATTCAAGTAGACGGTAGCTGATCACTTAGTTGGAAATCCGTGTAGAATCACTGGTAGTCTCAGCAGACTTTTAAAACTCCTTTCAATTCTTGGAGTCTTTAATGTTATAGAAACTGCAATATATTTAAGGGGTGGTTGTTAGCACACATTTCTTTTTTTGTTTTCAGTTGGTAACATCCCTTTTTTATTCCTTGGTAAGGGTTTAAAAAATTCGAGAACAGACACATTTTTTTTTTTTTTAGTCTTACACAGGAAATTTCCTTCCAAAAGTCTCCTGAGAGGCGTATACCATACACAGGAATCCATCTTCATCCTTCTCAGTTTCATACACTTCACAAATCAGCGTGGACACACTCAACCATGCTATGTCCATTCACTAACAGGAAGAAGGCTTGATTAGCATGGAGCTGTAAGCGCCTTCTAATTATCTTGATGAACTCACTCGTGTTGACATGCAGGCACCAAGAACTTTGTTTTATCCAGGACCGGAAGCTGCTTCTCACCTTTGTATTGTTCTATTATTACCGGGATTTTGGTAGGATATGCTGCTCTCAGGTAAGCAGGCCATCTTCTACTGTTTGTTCGAAGGTTCGGCGCTGTTTGAAGGTTTTCTCCGACGGCATGGCGGGGCAGGCGGGGCGGGGGCGTCGAGGTGGAGGGTCCCGGAGGCTCCAGGCGGTGGCTGCAAGAGCCACCACACATTTCTTAAAAGGTAATTTTATTGAGTACTTTCATTATGAAACGAGATTCAAACAGAAACAAGCAACAACACACCTACAAGTTAAAGCAGGCAAGTAGTCGTTGGTAAGGAGAGAACAAGATTTATGTACAATTCCATCCACTGTTTTAAACATTTGCCAAACAATAATTATTTACTCTTGGACAAAGATCCCTGGTGTGTATTTTCGACATTCTTTAAGGGAGCTGACTACTAAATGTTTTCATCTCCATCTCCATCCTGTCTTAAGTCTTGGCAAAGGAAGAAGCCAGGGGAACCTTTACTCTACAGAAGGTGAATGTTCTTGGCTGTGACGGCGGTAACTCTGCAGTTACATGGGGCTCATTCTTTCCATCTCACACATTGAAAAGACCTCCCAGGGAGAACTGCCAAGACATCCGTGGTCCACGTGGCCTCCTCAAGCAACACTAGGATGCTTTGTGGACAGCGTGCTGGGCCTTCATGCAGCACTTGCAAAAGATAAGGCATATTCTATCCTCCCCACCCTCATCTCTCCAAAAACTGCCATTGCCAGTTTTCTTTACTGATCTATACTTAATAATAAATAATGGCCATCTGAGTAAAAGTGTCTTGAAAGTCCCTTTTCGTATTTTATAATCTTGATACTCAAAGTGTGGTCTTTGGACCAGCGTCAGCATCACCAGGAATTTGTTAGAAATGCAGGTTCCTGGGCCTCACGACAGACCTGCTCAACCAGAATCCACATTTTAATAAAATTCCCAAGTGATTTACATACACATTAAAATCTGAGAAGCACTCTTTTAGACTACCTGCTCATGATCGTACACATTTTAAAAGCGTGCTATATGGTTTAGTACTTTCTCACATTGTTCTAATTTCACTTTGTATCTCTTAGTTTGAGGACAGTAAGATTTCTGGAACTATTGCCTAAAATCAAATCAAATCTTCAACTGATCCTTTACTCTCAACCCTCATAACCCAATTGCCCACCAATTGTATAACTTTAAATCCTTCCTTCTAATTGCCCCTCCACCTGCTACAGCAGACCCGGATAAGGCTCCGTCATCTCCATCTGGACTGTAATTATTATATCCTCTCTGCTAGATTTTTTTCTGCTTTCATTCATTCTCCAAACTGTGGGCAAAGGTAATTTTTATTGAAATGTATCCTTGCTCCAGGGCAATGTCCTAACTTATTAGTTTGCATTCAAATTCTTCTCTAATTGGTCTCCAGTAACCTTTTAGCTTCTGCTATTGACACATTTCTATCAAACATGTTAATTCTACTAGTGGCCATTTGTGAATTTCCATTTTCTTGAAAGCCCATCCTCACATTTCTTCCAAGACTCATCATGAAAATAAAGCCTTCTACAGTTTTCTGAGGAAGAATGAATTGCTTCTTCCTTTGGTAACATAACGCAGTTCACACGCCAGTTTTATTCATTTTCTTATCTTCGTACACTGTTAGATTATGACGCTTGTACAGCAGGGATAAGGGAGGCATTTAGTGTATGGCTTAAAAAAACTAAGTTCTAGAGTGAAAAACTATGTCAAATGCATTCCCTCCTTACTACCATGTGACCTTAGGTCAATTACCCCTCTAAGCCTCAGTTTCCTTATCTATAATATGGGGTAATTACACCTATATAAATGGACTTGGTGAGGATTAAAATAAAATGTGAAGGTTTAGTTCATATGATGTTTAGTTCATAACAATAATTCAGTTTTGTTCTAGAAGGACACAGTATATTGGGTGGTAATCAAGACAGGGGCAGTGACATACCATGGAAAGTGATATGAATGCAAATTTTAGAATTAGAAGACAAGGGTGAGGCTTCACCATACGGGGAAATAAAGAAGCCCAATAATTAGAACTAAGATGTAGGACTAGAGGATTCACAGTGACTGGTCTTGATGCTGAGTTCCCTGGACTGGAGCTTCTGTGGATTGGCTCTAGTGGCCCCAAGAAGGTGGGCACAGGTGATGCAGAGCTAGAGAACAAATTGTGTCCCTATGAAGTGACCTGTAGTCACCTGTATAAAGTGTGAGGTCATGCTTTCCATTTTGTTTCTGCTGTCCTTCCTGATGACACCCAGCATTTTGTGGGTCTTGGCACGTGAGATTCTTTCTCCCTCCCTGCCTTCCTTCCTTCCTCTCTCCCTCCTTTCTCTCCCTCCCTCACTCTCTTTCTTCTTTCTTCTTTTTTGGTCTTCATTCTACCAGTGGAAAATGTCAGAAAGATCCAGCAGAGTCAGTTTAGTGACAGTGAATATTTGTTCAATAAACACTCAATTAAAACCAACAGACAGCACACACAGATGGAGACAATTGTCTGCCATTATCAGCACTGACAGATTTGAACTAATATCCTAGAATGGAAAGTGACCTGCCACTTTCTGTGAGTCATATACAGTGATTCTGATTGAAGAAGACAGTACTAAATTAGAGACATAGTCCGTATAATAAAAAAAACAAATCTTGAATCTTAATTTCTAACATGTATCCTAAAAAAGGCTTCATTCTTGGAGTACTGATTTATCATCCAACAAATTCTTATTCACTTTGAAGGGAAGTAGGAAGTGAGAAAGAGGTGCATGTCCTAGATTGTAGCCCGGGTACCTAGGGCTCAGACAGACTTCAGGATTTTAGGGTGGGAGAGCAGAGATCTGTAGACTTAATGCACATTAATTTTTGCTACAACAGAGCATATATCCTGTTTCATGAAGTCGGGGAATATGGTATAGGATTGAGTACAATCTGTTGCAAGAAAAAAGAGACAGATTGTGAGGCCAAGCTGATGCCAGAAGAGTGGCCTTGACTGGATCACATGAGAACTTGGCCTTGTGAGTATGAGATGGACACAGTTATGGCAGTGAACAATTTTAATTGTACAGGAACGTGGTGCTGATAGGCAGATGACAACCTGGATAAATTATGTGATAACTGTGGATGTTTTTATGCTACAGAAGTCACTGGGTTGTATTTTTTGGTTTATAGGTGGTCTAATATCTTGAGTCTTTGTTTCATTCAAGTTTGACCTACAGTTCTAGAATTTAAGTGGGCTGAAAAAACAAAACAAACAAACACTGCAACAGTGCTGTTACTGCTTTCTATTCTTTTCTCAAATTTATAAAAAGTATGGGGAAAAGTTTAATTTTTACTGCATAGCTACTATGTGCCAGGTTGTATCAGGTGTTTTACCCATCTTGTTTCTTTAAATTCTCAAAATCATTAAGGTAGAGATTAACAATTCCATTTTATAGATAAGGAAGCCAAAGTTTCAAGGGGTTGAATAAGATATTTAAGATCACAAAGCAAGTTCTAAGATAAGTTTTAAATACAGGTCACTTGGAATATATATATATACACACACACACACACACACACACACACAGATATATGTATATTTTTTTCTATTTGTTTTTATAGTTCTTAGATTACAGGACCCACAATCTCAAGATACTCTGAGACAGACACAGGCCTGGACTCTGTTACTGTCCTCACTACCAACTCTGTGGTATTAAACAAATACGCTTAACCCTTCAGGGACTCAGTTTTCTAATCTGTAAAATTAGAGGACTTGGACCATTTGCTTTATGTAACCCTTTCATGCACTAATCTCTGTGTCCACACAAAGTTTATGTATAAGAACTTCCACTTAAAATTCTACTTGGGGACAACAAAATTAGAATAGATAGAGACTTGAATAGCACTAAGGAAAAACTTCCGGGAGCAGAGTTCATGGCTTAATTGGCTTTGAACTGGCCAGTCTAGTTGGAGTATCATGGGCTTCATGGTGGATGAGCAGAAATGGGGAAAAGTTCAGTTAGGAGTAACTACTGCTGAGGCAGTGCTGGATTGTGGTAGAGTAGAAAGAGCCTGGAATAACAGGTACCTGAGTTTGAATCCTGATTTGATCAATTACTAGTTATATAACCTGAGCATAATTCTGACACTTAGTTTCCTGCTCTGTACATTGGGAGTGATTGTGGAGCTCTTGTGAGAATGAAATGAGGTCCTGGGAATGAACCACCTAGCACAGGACATAGAACATGGTTGGTACTCCATGAGTGCCAGCTTCCTCCTTTCTCTCCTATATGTGTGACACTGGCACAAACTCTGCACAATAAAAATCTGAGCCATGTCAGCAGAAAATTCCCCAGGCGATATCTCTGGACCATCAAACAATTCTAGGGAGATCAGAATTGTGGAAAAGAGTCTAGACTGTCTCCATTACCACCTCCTGTTCCAGAAGCACCACACCATTCCTTTCCCTGATCTTTCTATTTTCTAACAGTCTCTGAGTAATCCCTTTTGCATTTTTTTGAGGAAAGTTTGATGTGTGAGGACATGGAGGCCTGGCCACACACCATGGATGTTTGATTTTCCTTCTCCCTCCTTCTCCCACCCTCTTCTCTTGAAGAAGCCTTAATCAGAGCTGTTGCCAGGTGATGAGGTCTCCACATTCTTTCCAGCAGCTGCTATTTATGAATGGTGTCTGGTGGTGTTTTAATGTCTGGTTCAATATTTACCTGTGAGGGCTTTACTTAGCTCTCCTTAGTCACAGAATTGAGCTGTCCAGATAATACTACCTTGGAGATTGCTATGCAGTATCCCCAAAGCTGACCACTCAGTATTCACTCATCTTTCCAGAAACGCTCTTCCAGGTGGCATCGCAGGCTCTGAAATGAAGTCTGCCGCCATTTTTCCCTGGACTCTTGGAGCTGTGAACATTAAGAACATGGTGAATTTATTAAAAGAAGCACATCACAAGTGTGTGGGTAACTGAAAGTTAGAAACAAGGGGATAGAGTGCTTTATTTGCCGCACTATACGCTTTTATGAGTCAAGAGAAGAAGTAAAACAAAATTCTTGACTCTCAAACTCTTCAGCTGCAATGCCCACTTGAAAAGTCATATTTGTGCAGAACCCTGCAATAAATATGATGTTTTCAGGTCCGTTATTTCATACCAGTAGCTCCATGTGTCAGCACATGGCTGGTGTTACTATCCGCATTTATAGATGGAAATGCAGGCCTAGAGCAGCTGGGTAACTTGTCAAGCCATTTCAAACGCTTTGCAGAATGAAATGGGAAGTAATTAGGCAAAATAATACATATGTAGGAAGAAACACATACGATCACTTAACAACCAGATTTATGATAGGACTGTTACCACCAACCCATTCTATGGATGAGAAAACATGGCTAACAATTCCGTCTTAATTTGCCCAATTATATCAAATACTTTTCAGAATGATGGAGAGGATGCATTTGTACAGTGTTGAAATAAAATGACTGTGGTAGGAAATATGTCATGGAGTTGGGGGCACGGACACGGGTTCGGATTCAAGCCTGTGTTTGAATCCTTGTTCCCCTATGGAAGTAACTTAACTCTTCTGGTTTTGACCCTAGTTGCTCATCAGTCTGTAGCTCAGTTTCCTAATTTTTAAAGTGGGCATGAATAATTTCTAATTAGCACTGTTTTAAGAATTGAAGTCAATATGGTGTCTGGTATATCGAGTCTGGGAGAGACTCAAGGCTGGCTCACATAATGGAGATCCGTTGTCAGTGTTTGCAGTTCCAGAAAGGTGCTCACACCATTTCGGTTTGTCTCTGTTTTTGGCTGAGCTTCTGGGAATTGAGGAGAGAGAGGAACTGGCTTGAAGCAAACCACCACTGCATGCACAGAGTCCTGGCTTACTGGCCAGGTCTGTGTCCTCTGTAATTACAATGACATCTCAATATGTTTTCATGTCTCGGGTAGTCTTGTTTGTATCACATTTGCATTTGAAAGTTACAGCTCCGGAACCATAAATTCTGAAAGGTCTCCAGGTAACTTGATGCCGTTTGGAGCAAAGAGCTCGCCTTCAAAATGCTGCCAGGAAGATTCACTCTTTACAACACTTTTTATAGGAATTCCTGTGGAGGAGAATACTCAGGAGAAGAATTTGGCCTCCCGGTTTGAAGCACATCTGGTTGTTTGAGTTGTAAAAAGTAGTCCATAACAATGGAGAAAATGAGGTAAATGTGAAATTCGAGCCAGACCAAGTCAGGAGAAACGCAAATTGCAGACAGCTTTGTTTATCTTTCAAAACATCCTGCTGGTTCATAAATTAGATTGAGATTCCTTAAATTAATCAAAATGAAAAACCAGTGGTGTCCCAATGGAGCTATGTTGATATAATTAATTCTCTTTATTCAGAGGATACTTACCAAATTTGTGGATTTTCTGGGACTCTTTGCTTTTCCCTCTTACATCCAATTGTTTATGGTTTGGTCAGTTCTCTCTCTGCCTAATGCTATCTTCCGTAATGTGTGGGTAGAGGAGGCAGAAGGGACCCAGGAAATGAACTATTAGTATAATCCAATAGCTTAGTCTCAGCATTAGGTATGTACTTATGAGATATTTACTAGATGAAGGAAATCTGCTACTTATGAGCAGTTCTGAATTAATTAGGTTCTGGGGTTGCCATGAAGTTTGTTAATCCATTTTTTTCTCACTCCCTATGTAGGTAACTGATTGAGCCATCAGAAGTCATAATTAGAGGTTTTTCTTTGGGCTGTTTGTATTTTCATGATAGCCCATGGGTTAGAGAAAATATTCAGATTTGGAATTTTGTGAAAATTAAATTGTAACCAAACCAGTAGAGACATCCAATTATCCTAGTCAGAAGAAGCTTCTGGTTGCTTTGAACTCTTAAATAACAGTGCATATTTGTGTGTCCCCCTTTGGCAATTGCCACATGCCTTGCATTATACTGCTTTGGATACAGTCCATCTCCCCCACTAGACGACAGTGCACGCACCCTGAAGGCATCTCTGTACTCGTCTCTGTTGTAATCAGAGCAGTCCAGTAAAACTATCATGTTAGCCACATTGGTAACTTACCATTTTCTAGTGGCCACATTAATTAAAATAAAAACAGAAAAACAGATGAAATTAACTTTAATAATATATTTACTTAAGCCAATACATCCAAATTATTATCATTGTAATATGTAGGTGATATAAGAAACTATTAGGGATGTCTCACACTCTTAAAAATTCGAAGTCTTGAATATCTCGTATGTATTTTACACTTGTGGTACATTTCAATTCAGGCAAATCAGATTTTAAGTGCTCAGTAGTTACATATGGCTTACTGGCTTTCATACTGGACAGGCCAAATCTAGACCACTTCACTGTGGGAGGTTATATAGTGCTCTGCTAGCAGACTCTGGATCGTGTGGGTTCAAATCCCAGCTCTACTGATTCTCTAAGCCTCAACTTCCTTTTTACGAGTAATAGCAATAATGAGACTACTTGGCACATGGTCTGTATTCAGAAGGCATTTGTTCAATGAATCAAAGTATTTTTCATAGAGGATTGCTTGAGGGTTGAATGAGATAGGGTAAAGCCCGTAGCACAGGGTATGGCACGTGAAATCTCTTCGATAAAATTTAGCAATTACGGTTACTAAGATTGTGTCTAGACACTAAAATCGATTCAGTAGATATATCTTCCCCTCATATCTGTTAGTCAAACTTTTAGCCGTTCTTTATACATGTCTCACAGAGGATCCCGGTGAAGCCTTCATCCCTTCCGACCAAATCCATAGGAATCGTTTCTTCTGCTGTTCCCTCACAGAACTTGGTTCATCCTTTTAAAGTTCCTTATCGCAGTATAACTTAAGGATTGTTTTGTTTTCATTTTCTTGCAGATTGTAAGTTCCCACATGCAGAGGCATTGTTGTTTATCTAGGGATCCCCTGTGATGCGCCACACATTAATTGGCACATAGTAAGCGCTTAGTGCATTTTTTAATATATAATAATAAACAAACCCATTTCTTTGTGGCATGAGAGGCTGAGCTCTTTTCCAGAACTGAACTGTTCTGAACTGTTCTTAGAAATAAATAAATATGCTGTCAGCCTTGAGTTTCCTCTCAAACATTTATTGAGCTGATAGAGATTTCTTGAGATATTAAAACTCATAACTGGTTTTAATACGACAGTTATGGACCCGAGGAGAGGATAAAGTGTCCATGATTGCTAGGTGATGGAAACTTTGTAAAAAGCCACTGAAACTAATACAGCCTACACGTTTAAACTGAAGATAATATGTTCCTTTTTCATTGTGGGTCACAGCTGTGTAGGGCACTAGCTAGTTCATGAAGGGTGTATGGTTACCCAGGATTTAAACTTACATAAACTCCAAATCTGCAGCTGCGAATCACAGAACATTCCCTGTATTGGCCAGAGCGGAGCTGTCAGCAAGGTCTCCTTTTGCTCCTAGGGTTTGGCCCTTAGGGCCACATCTGTATTGGCCCCAAGAAGCTTCTCTTTCTGGAGCTAATGTTATTCCTTTACTTCCATCAGATAATGTGGTGGTGGGGCTGAAGTCCTAATTGCTGGTGTTAGTTCAACCAGTTTTATGTATGGTAGGCTCGTGTGGAAGATATTAACTTTTGTTTGTTCTTGCTATATGTTAAACCTTCTCTTGACTTTCAGTCCCATTTTCCCTGTCCTCCTGTACAGTTAAAGTGAAGGTAGATAGTTAGTGCAATCAACAAGTGTTTACTTATTCCACTGATATCGGTGTCACTGTGTTAGGCACTGGGGCACAGACATGAATAAGAAGTGGCCTGTTCTCTCCTATGTGACAGGAGAGATGGACAAACCTACAATTGCAAGAGAGTACTGTAAGGGCAGTGGCAGAAGTTTGTACAGATCAGTATGGAAGTACAGAGTAAGGACAATTAAGAGTTGCTGTGCATTAGATAAAAGTTAAAACAGAAAAATCATCAGGCTCTATCTCTTCTTGATCAGGTGACCATAAGTAGGGTGTGATTGCACAGCATTCTGAATGCTTCCTTTCGTAACATCCTCACAAGCGTAGCCGTAAGTTACATGAAAGAAGAGCCCATGTCCGTCTGGCTTACTGCTGCTACCCTTGACATCGCTTGACATATGTCAGACACGCAAAAACTTATTAGACCAAGTGAAGAAACCAAGGAAAATAGAGATATGTTTAGATAAAAATTAAAATAAACAAGAAAACCTTTCGTGCTGTTACAAATCACTGTAGAAAAGAAATGATTTCAAAATGGTAGAATAAAGACCTTTCTACTTTTTTTCTCTACTCATAAATCACCCCCAAAACAAGAAGAACTAAAGTCAAAACACAAATACCATCTGCAATGAAACTCTGTGACAAATGGAAGAATGGTGAGTTAATGGCACAGAGCAAAATGAAAGTTAAATGACTCCAGACTATGGCATCATTGGGAAACATTCTGATTTAACCCATTCACTTCAATAAGGCCCTGGAACTGGAAGCACCAAGCATAAGTTATGGATAAAATGTGTGTGTGTGTGTGTGTGTGTGTGGTGGGGGAGGGTTAAGGAGGGACTTGCTGGAAACAGAGGATTTGCTTGAAGTCTTTTTTTTTTTTTAATTTTTATTTATTTATTTATTTATTTTTTAGCTGTGTTGGGTCTTCGTTTCTGTGCGAGGGCTTTCTCTACTTGTGGCAAACGGGGGCCACTCTTCATCGCGGTGCATGGGCCTCTCACTGTCACGGCCTCTCTTGTTGCGGGGCACAGGCTCCAGACACGCAGGCTCAGTAGTTGTGGCGCACGGGCTTAGTTGCTCCGCGGCATGTGGGATCTTCCCAGACCAGGGCTCGAACCCGTGTCCCCTGCATTGGCAGGCAGATTCTCAACCACTGCGCCACCAGGGAAGCCCCTGCTTGAAGTCTTTTTAAGGAGCAATTAGATCCCTAGATGCTGACTGTCTACCCAGAATAAGCTAGTGACTCTGGTAGAATGGAACCAGAGAGGCTAGAGGGAATGGCAGGTATGGAGAAATGGGGAGCTGAGGCCTAGGACAGCATATAGATGGACGAAGTACAGGCCTTCTTGTTGAGCAGTATCCAATTCCAGAGCTTAGCAGCCAGGCTGATACTTCTCAGGGAAGAGTTGAGAGGGACCACCCCTGGAAAACTGGCACCACCACAGAGAAAATCCTAGCAGGGACTGACTTTTGTCCACACTCACTGAGCAGAGCAGCTGGCCACCTGATCACTTCTCATTGACAAACACTAGTTGACAGGCCTTGCTTCACCCCCATCCCCAGAACCTCCAGTCAGCATTTTTGTGTTGCACCCAGAAAAATGTAGACTAGCAAGGGTCATTGGCATTTGAGGAAGCCTCTAACATGACACAAGATTAAGATAGTAAATAAATAACTAGATATATGGATAAGTAGATAATAAGAGGGAGATTCAGAGTAACAGAAAATGCAGGAGTAATACAATATTTAAAAACAAATAAAATTACCATTAATATCTTTTTTTAATCAATTTATTTGTTTATTTATTTATTTATTTCTGGCTGCGTTGGGTCTTCATTGCTGTGCGCGGGCTTTCTCCAGTTGCGGTGAGTGGGGGCTTCTCTTCATTGCGGTGCACGGGCTTCTCATTGCGGTGGCTTCTCTTGTTGCGGAGCACGGGCTCTAGGCACGTGGGCTTCAGTAGTTGTGGCTCACAGGCTCTAGAGCGTAGGCTCAGTAGTTGTGGTGCACAGGCTTAGTTGCTCCGTGGCATGGGGTATCTTCCTGGACCAGAGCTCGAACCCAGGTCCCCTGCATTGGCAGGTAGATTCTTAACCACTGCACCACCAGGGAAGTTCCAAAATTACCATTAATATCTTTGAAGAGTCCTGAAAATATATTGCATTCATGAAACAAAAAGAGGATACTGCAAAAAAAAAATGGACCATTTAGCAAACAAGAAAAGAACTAAAAATTAAAAAAAAATTGTTCTAAATTAACATTTTAAATTAAAATGAATGGTCATTTATTTACTCAACAAACACATACTGAGTGCATATTATGTGCCTGGCATGGGTCTGGGCACTGATGGAATGAAAGGCCTTGCTGTCTGGTAGCTTGCATTCCAACTGGCAGAGACAGACAATAAGAAAATACATTTACAAATAAAACATAGAGGCTATCAGCTGGACGATAAGTGCATTGGAGAAGTAAGATAGGGTAAGGGAGAAAGCACCAGAAGTGAGGGGTTACTCTTTTACAAAGAGTGGTCAGGGAAGTTCTTACTGCTCAGGCGAAGTTTGTGCAGAGATCTGAAGTAACTCAGTTGAAGAGCCACGTGGATATCCGAGGGGAGAGCATTTCAGGGAGAAGGAAAAGCTATTGCAAAGGCCCTGAGGTGAGACCATGCTTGGATTGCTAGGCAAGGAGACCAAGTAGAGATGGAGGTGATAGCACTTTGGTGACCTCAGAGGTGACACTGACCAGATCATATAAAGTACATCCATATTGTACATCCACATATGGGACCCAATGGCCCATACCATAGCAACTGTTTTGCAATGCCTCCTATAACTTTCCTGTAACTAAATTCGTCAATAATATGACCTACTTATACACATAATTTCAAAAAAACTTATGTAATTCCCTAAGAGTAAAATATGTGAGAAATTTCTAAAAATATATGTAAACTCTAGTGTATGATTACATCAGAAGACATAATGAAGCGGTCAGATGCTTCACCTTGAGTCAGAATATCCATAACCATGACATGAAAATGTAGATTGATACAGATGCGATATAATGGTGACTCAAATATCATGAATGACATTGCCATCGATGACATGGCTTTGTGAAAAGAACGATTCTTGATAAAGTTCCAAATTAAGTGTTGTATAATGTGCAGAGAAAACACCAGAAAGCCATGCAGGAGGCAAGGAAACTCTTACTGTGTGGGTTGTCCATGCATTGCAAAACATTCAGTAGCCCTGCACTGCTCACTAGATGGAGAATGCCACTCGTGGTGACAGCAAAAACACCCTGGAGAAATTTACAAAAGGACGGCTTCATTGCTTTACACCCCCATCGAGAAACACTGGCTGAGAGCCTTGAAAGCCATTTAAAAAGTTTTGCCATTTACTAGGGACTGATATAGAAAGCCACTGGAAGATTTTCATCGGGAAAATAATATGATATGACTCATGTTTTAAAAAGAAGACTGCACTGACAATAGGCTATAGAAAGGAAGGACAGAAGCAGAAGTTGTGTTAGGAGGGTCTGTAATCAGCCAGGGCGGCTGCCTCCCAGGGTGTCGGTGAGAAGTAGCTGGATTCTGGATATATTTTTTATGTAGCAGGAATTTTCGGATGAATTGCCTGTGAAAATGATAAAAAGGGATGAGTCAAGAATAACGAAATTAGGCATTAGGCTTTCTGAGGGGGTCTTCGAACACGTTGTCCATGATTCTTTTGTCCTGCTTTGTTGTCATGGAGGTTAATCCTAAATTGTCAGGTTTTGCAAAGATATACCATTTGTGTGTCACTCGTCTGCTAAGTTATAATTCCTTCACTTTTGCCATTCACTTGTCACCCAGAGCCATCCATGGAGACCAGAGCTTTGACTAGAATATTAAAATGAGTACTCATCTAGAGTTCCTTTAATGAAGGTGTAGGCATGGTCCAAAACTGCAAATCTCATTAACCGGAACAACATAACGTCACTGTACTACCTGATCATCTTACCCCTGCACATCTAGGAAACTGGAGAAGGAGGTGAAATGAGGGTTCTAGCCCCCAGGGGAATAGGGTCAAAGCAACACAAAACCTCTGCTTTTCGTGAACAGTATCCTTCAAGCCTAGAGGCTAATCACTAGAAACAGAAGTCAAATTGGGATTGACATATACACACCACTATATAAAAAATAGATAACTATTTTATAACTATTATAAATAGATAAGGACCTACTGTACAGCACAGGGAACTCTACTTAATACTCTGCAATGACCTATATGGGGAAAGAATCTAAAAAAGAATGGATATATGTATATGTATAACTGATTCACTTTGCTGTACAGCAGAAACCAACACAACATTGTAAATCAACTACACGCCAATAAAAATTTGAAAATAAAAAAAAAGAATAAAACTATTGTAGGGTAGTTAATGTTCTAAAACTCTTACATCTTACAGCAGTAGGAATCAATGTGTCCTAGTGGCTGGATGAAAGTATCAGGGAGTGAATTTAAAATGACCTTCAGTGGGTAATAAACTTCCTTTAAATCACATGTCTATAAAATTCATGTGAATTTTGAATTCTACTCCATATTATTTCTATGCTTTCTTACAAACAAAAAGTAATGTTATAAATTATTTGCTATAAAGTAAAATTGATGTATTATTTTTGTTTTGTGGCTTCCTGTACCCTCACGTATGCTGCAAGGGTAACCAAAGTGCATTTGTATTAGATTGGATCAAAAAGGTGATACAGACAAGCAGAGGAACTGAGGAAAGTCCAATGAAGGCATTATTTTAAATAAGGCAGGCAGAGTTAAGGAAAACCAACACAGAATAGTGAGGTACTGCAGTGGGTTGAATGGTAACCTCTCCAAAATATATGTCCACGTCCCAATCTCTGGATCTGTGAATATCGCCTCATATATCAGGAGTGACAATAACCTTATAAGGTAACAGATGTGATTATGTTAAGGATATTGAGATGAGGAGATTATCTGGGATTATTCAGTTGGGACCTAAATGCCTTCTCAAGTGTCCCTGTAAGAAAGAGACAACACAGAAGGGAGATAACAGAAGAGGAGGAGGCAATGTGAAGATGGAGGTGGAGATCGGAGTGATGAGGCAATAAGCCAAGGAATGGGGACAGCCATGAAAAGCTCAAAAAGGCAAGGACTGGATTTTCCCCTAGAGCCTCTGGGGTATAACCCTGCTGGCACCGTGATTTCAGACTCTGACCTCTGAAACTGAGAGAATAAATGTCTGTTGTTTTAAGCCACCTGATTTTGTGCTAATATTGGGGCAGCCACAAGAAAGTAATGCAGGCACCTTTGTGCCAGCAGTCATGTGGAGCCATTTGCATCACTGGGTCAGCAGTGTCAGGGGAGGGAGTGGCTTCCAGCACTTGGAGAGAGCTGCAGCTGCAGCTCCAGCTGGAGCCAGAGGAGAGAGCCACTAGGCAAGTGCTGAGGCATCGGGCAGAGGAACCGTCTGACAGGAAGGAAGCCAGGGATGTAATACCCTGGCCTCTGCCTCCCTTCATTTTCTGACCCATTTTCCATGATGGCCGTTGAATCCAGTTGGAAGCTTGGCATTAGAAGAGACTGGTTGATACAATCCGTAGAAATCAGCTTCCCCGGAGAGAGCAGAGTGGAGCAGGATAGTCGAGGGGGAAGAGAGAATATCCAGCATCATATTTGTACCTCAGTTCGGTCACTTCAGGATGGTGAAGATGTTATTGGCTTACGAGCCAGGAGGCTTGAATTCTAGTCTTTCTGTCACGAGCTGTCTGTGCACTTAGTTATCTCTGGGTTCCATTTTCTGATCTATTAAAAAATGACTTTTTTTGTTTTAACGCTTTGGAAGTTGGAGATGTCTCAGAAGTCATTAGCCACACTGAGGCTTAAGAAGGAGAAAGAGGCTTACATATGGCACGTGACTATTCAGGTCAAAGCAGGGACCCCATCTCACACGTGGGAGTGCTTGCCATGCTTTTCTAGACTTTGTGGAAGAATCTGTTGTCACACACTGAGAGAAGCAGGAAGTGCTACACTCAGAATGTTCTGAGTGACAGAACATTCCCTGTTGGAGTGCGGGCTTTAATTTTCTGGGAGATACTGTGGGATGTTGTTTCTGTTCCTTGCACTTACAATTTCCTGTTCTCCCCGCCCCATCCTCTACCCCATCCGACCTCAGGCCTCTGAGAATCAATCAAACATCTGTTCCTTAGGGATGCCTTTCCTGACCAACCAAAGTAAACCTGTTCTTAAAATAATCTGGGCCACCTATGTGCTTTGTACATTTCTCTATTATTTCACTCACTGCACTGTATTTCAGTTATTACACTGCATGTTTGACTCTGCCCTTTGACAGAAATCCCCTCAAGAGCAAGGAAAGTGTTGTGTTTCTCCTTATCTTCAATTCTTAGCACAGTGCTTGGCACCTAATGGATCTTTAATATTACTTATTTAATGAATATATGGAGTTGCAAAGAAATGCATGAAATTGTGTAAGAGGATGACTTCGCCAGAATCTAGATGTACCCATATTTTGTACTATGTGCCTAGATTCACTCTAGGATTCAAAAATAGTTCAGTCAAAACTTATTCATTCAGAAATTTTTTAAAAAAGAGGGAATTCCCTGGTGGTCCAGTGGTTAGGACTCTGCACTTTCACTGCTGGGGCCCACGTTTGATCCCTGGTCGGGGAACTAAGATCCTTCAAGTGGCACGGTGTGGTCAAAGAAATAAAAAATTAAAAAAAAAAAAACCATTAATTCTGGCTGGCTCCTTGACTGGCTGGCTCCTCGACTGTCCTAATGTTTTCCATCCACCTGAGTGATCCCGTAGCTTCTTGGACAAACATCAATCTAGAATATACCATGGTGTAAAAATTATCTCTTGTGTGTGTCCCCCACTATATTGGGAGCCCCTGAGGATGTAAACTATGTCTTGTTACATTCCTAGCACATATCACAATGTCTGCCACAGAAGAATCAATTAAAGTTTATTAAAATTAACTGAAGGTCTACCTAATTGACTTTAATTTTATTATTTCTTTGGCAATTGCCACAGTATGTAAGAAATGGATGGATAGATTTTTACCAATTTTTGGATGGTACGTTTGGAAATGTATGATATAAATTTTAAAAAAGTATGTAGCATATGCAAGATTTATTTTTGCAGGAGTCCCAGGGAGCAGCTCAAAGAGCCATTCTCTGGAGTGGCTGAAACTGAGTAACAGTGAAGAGCTCATGGGACTTACTTTGGACGCAGAGAGACACGGCATATGTATGAGAAAACATGTAGTGCTTTCAAACAGAGCCCCAAAGCAAAAGTCACTGGGGTAGGTGCTTTAAATAGCATTGATTTGTGTCCAGGCTGCCTCTCAGTTGGGCGTGCCTGTGTTGCCTGCTCTGGGATGACTAGCAGCAGGGATTTTTAACTACAGGTAATGATTCTCTCCAGCGACAGGAGACAACCAGCTAATCTTCATGATGGCAACTGGTTTACAAGTACATTCTTTTTTTTTTTTATATATTTTCTCGTTGAAATATTTATTTATTTTTAACATCTTTATTGGAGTATAATTGCTTTACAATGGTGTGTTAGTTTCTGCTGTATAACAAAGTGAATCAGTTATACATATACATATGTCCCCATATCTCTTCCCTCTTGCATCTCCCTCCCTCCCACCCTCCCTATCCCACCCCTCTAGGTGGTCACAAAGCACAGAGATGATCTCCCCGCGCTATGCGGTTGCTTCCCACTAGCTACCTATTTTACGTTTGGTAGTGTATATATGTCCATGCCACTCTCTCTCTTTGTCACATCTTACCCTTCCCCCTCCCCATATCCTCAAGTCCATTCTCTAGTAGGTCTGTGTCTTTATTCCCATCTTGCCCCTAGGTTCTTCATGACCTGTTTTTTTTTTTTTCCTTAGATTTCATATATATGTGTTAGCATACGGTGTTTGTTTTTCTCTTTCTGACTTACTTCACTCTGTATGACAGACTCTAACTCCATCCACCTCACTACAAATAACTCAATTTCGTTCCTTTTTATGGCTGAGTAATATTCCATTGTATATATGTGCCACTGCAAGTACATTCTTGTATGTTAGTCCATTTGCTCCTCCCAATAACTCTGTGAGGAATTTATTGTATCTTCAATTTACACGAGGAAGCTAAAGCTCAGGAAGTTTAAGTGACTTGCTCGAGCCTACAGGACTAACCGATTGTCAGCTGGAATGCACACCACCATCTCCTGATGACAAAGATGAAGACTGTTTCACTAAATCACACTCCCTTCCCTGATAACAGTTGCTAAAGAACGTCAGTCTTCCGATGGATTCAGTGCTCTGATGGGTCCCCGTCTTCCTTCTCCCTCCATTGATGGATTCACATGTTAATGAGGGAGAAGCCTGAGTAACTCAGGGCTTAATCTCCTGTCTGACTGCTCCGAGGTTTCTGATGGAGCTCTCTATCTCTTAGCAAGTTTTTAATTTAGTCTCATGATGGAGACTAATGACACAGTTAGAAATTCAGATAGAACCTCAAAGAGAAGCTTTTCTGAATATGTCTGAGTCCTTAAAAAGTGTTTCCCTGTCCGTATCTCTTTTAGACAATGAACAGGAACTAGAGTGAACCCAGGAGAGGGTTAGATGCTTAACGGCGGGTGATGGAAATAAGAGGACCTATCGCACTCTGTCAGGAAATGTGCCTTCTACCCTCAGCTCTTGCCAGGGTTGGGTATTTATCAATTGCCCCCTGGTTCTGATCTCTCTGACAAGGCAACTGTCATTCAATCTCATTTGCCACCAATTTCATTCCTCCTGCCAAGTACATCTTGAGTGACACTGAATGACTCCAAATGGTAATTTTCCGTTGATCCATTTGGCAATGTGGTAGAAGGAGGAATGAGATGGTGGGCAAAGGTGATCAGCGAGTAGAATCTGAGAAGACTAGGAAGAAATCTGCTCTGTTTGGGTCTCTGCAAGTGAATTAACTGAGAATTTTGCCACTGCCAAATTTCCGCTGGCCTGGGATTTTGATCTCTGTTATCCGGCTTAGCTCCTTTTCGGAACAAAGTGGGATGACTGTTGACACTGCAGTGTGAATGTGATGCCATGCCACATGATGCCATATACTGTAATAAAAATGACCCGTGGAACTCGTGCCTTCCTGGCATTAGCTAGTGGCTACCAGCTTGGACTTCAAAGACAGAGACCCAAATTCAAATCTCTACCTTCCCATTTTATAGCTGTGGGACTTTGGAAAATGATTTATCTCTGTGAGTCTCAGTGTCTTCACGAATAAAATAATAGTGCTTCCCATGTACAGTTGAGAGGACTAAACGCTTAACAACGTGGCCATGCTTAGCTAGCATCCATAAGTGCTCATTCATACCAGCCTTTAACGTATTACAGTCTCAACACTGGCTACACGTTAGAATTACCTGGGGAGCTTTTAAAAATCCCAATGCCCAGGCCACACCCCAAATCAATTAAATCTGAATCTCTGGTGTCAGATATCAGTAATTTTTAAAATCTCCCTTGGTGATTCTAATGTGTGGCCAAGGATGAGAGCTGGTGTTAAAATCTATTATTAGCCCATAAAATTTCATCTTGTGTAGATTGTATCTGGTTAAAAATGAATGATGGAATGAAGTTAAATTCTACTTAAGACCAGTCATGCCTGGTGCTTTTCACGATATTCCCATTTTATGGGTGAGCACACTGAGGGGTTCAGGATGTGTTAAAGTAGTATATGATAGAGCTGGAATTCCAATTCAGGGACTCTAAATGTGAATCAATGCAGTTTCTGCTGCACGTGGTCCCCGTACTATTTTTAGGCTAGTCTTATGGACTGGTGTTCGTATTATTTCAGAATTTGCTCTTCTTGTTATGTTTTGGAATAAGCCCTGCAGGAAGCAAGCAGGTAAGCATTATAAAGTATTTGTTGTTCTTTTCCCCATTATCACACAGCTAAGAGGAGATTACAGCTGATAGTGGGTGGTTATTTGATGGAGGAGAGGCCTGGGAGTCAGATGTCAGTACAGATTCTGCTCCTATTATGTATGACCCAGAAGGTCTTAGGCAGGTCACTTAGCATCTTTGAGCCTTCCACTTCTCAGCTATAAAAGGGCAATAGATGATGCCCGCACAAACTCTTTCACGCAGGTGTTTATAGCAGCTTTATTCGTAATTGTCAAAACTTGGAAGCAATGAAGATGTCCTTTAGTAGATGAATAGATAAATTGTGGTACATCCAGACAATGGCATATTATTCCACACTAAAAAGAAATGAACTATCAAGCCGTGATAAGACACGGAAGAAACTTACATGTATATTATTAAGCAATAGAACTAATCTGAAAAGGCTACATACTGTATGATTCCAGCTATATGCCATTCTGGAAAAGGCAAAACTATGGAGACAGTAAAAATATCAGTAGTTGCCAAGGGTTGGGGGCCAAGGAGGGATGAATAGTGAAGCAGAGAGCAATGAAACGACTTGGTATGACACTATAATGGTGGCTACATGTCATTATACATTTGTCCAAACCCATAGAATGGACAGCACCAGGAGTGAACCCTGAGGTAAACTATGGACTCTGGGTGATAATGAATTGTCGATCTAGGTTCATCAGCTGTAGCAAAGGTACCACTCTGGTGGGGATGTTGATAACGGGGGAGGCTACAAATGTGTGGGGACAGGGGGAATATGGGAAATCTCTGTATGGTCTGCTCAATACTTCTGTGAACCCGAAGCAGTTCTAAAAAATAAAGTCTATTAAAGAAAAAAGGCAACAGACTTGACAATTCGGATGATTTCTTCTTTATTTTTTAATGGTGAAATTAGCAAAGCAAGTTGAAACCTCATGCAGGACTCCTCATAACCCCCTTCACACCTTTCCCCAAACAAACCCCAGGCAAGCCAGACACAAACCAAGGAGGCACTGAGAGGTAGAATCTTCCCTGATCGTCATAGTCTAGGTTAGGTTTCCAAGGTCGCAGAAGAAAAAGTTTATTGATGAGAAAGAAGAGCAGGGGTCAGTGTTGGGGCCCTGCAAGTGCTCCACCATGGAGCTTCCCAACTAGTGACCTGGATTAATTACAGGCATGGAAATTGACCTCCTCTGTTCTTGCAGCAGCCAGGATGCGCTTAGGATGGCCAGAACCACAGGCCATCCCCTTTGGCCCACAGAACCTGGTCCATACCCCAGGGTGATGGGATAAGATCCCCGTCTTTGTGGGTCATGCAAAGAAGTTAGGAGAGATACTGTTTTTGTTTTTCTTACCCCCTCGCTCACCTCCACTGAGGTCTGTTCTGGTTGCCAGGCACTAAGGAGGTTCCAGAAAGAATATTTACCATACACTGTCACCTGTTGTAGCCACAGGATCCTGGCAATTTGAGAAGAATTTGCAGTGGCTTTGGGAGCCATGGAGGGTCCACTGAGGGCTGATAGGCTTAGTGTGATGTTGATCCTGGAGACCCTGAGCCGATGGTAGCAGGGCTGCCAAGGTAGCTTAGCCCAGGCTCAGGTCTCCAAAGAATGCTGGGGAAGATGGTGATTTTATAGTCAGAGTGGGGGGTTTGTGCTTAGAGCTTTAAATGGCTATGCAAGGAGAGACAAGGGATTGGCCACTGGAATCTCTGCCCTTCTAAAGGAAAACTCAAATTTTTGATATGTTTAGCCATAAACATTCTCCAAAGAGAATTTGGAGACCTTAAGTCAACTGTACTAGGAGTTAGACTGGGAAAAAACTCTCAGATCTAGCAAACAGAAAGACCATTAATAAAGAGCCTGAAAACCAAACCTCTTTACTTTGTCTTAAAATACATTCTCCTAGAAAATCATGGGAAGAAGAGAAATCTAATGTTTACAGTAAGTTTGGCTGGTGACTAACATTACAGGTGAGACTTTGCCCTTAGTGGACTCCCTATCTGCAGCAAAATATCTTTAAAAACCCATCACAAGAATGGAGACCTGGTTTGGACAGCACTAACAGAGGCTTTGGAAGAAAGTTTCAATCTTCAGAGAAGATAAGGTACTTTCAGAAGAATCTGAAAAATGGCAGGAAGGAGTGGGCAAATTTTTTAAAGAAGGGGATAAAGTGTCAGAAAACCCTAAACTGTCTTGAGTAAGTTCTTCAGAATGAAGACAGTGGGATCAAGCCTCTAGGTGGACCTTGCTGAAGATGAGCAGGTGGGCTGTCCCCCAGAGTCCCTCCCGTCTGACCGACTTCATCCTCGGTCAGCAGGTCCTCACTAGAGCCAGACAGAGCTGGTCTCGGTGATCTTCACGCAGGAAGCTCTGCAGCTTTCTTGGATTTAACCCTCCCATGTGAGAGAGGAGTAGCTGGCATGGGCTCTTGTCCCCCACAATGTCCTCCCATCAGAGATCAGATGCTCACGAGGGTCCTAGGAGGAAGGTCCTGAGTAGTGAGTATCCTGCCCTCCCCCCTATGCTGGCAAGTGAAGAAGAAGATCCCCAAGAGTCCTCTCCACCAAAGTCATCCCTGGCCAGCGCTATCCTCCACTGGCGATAAGGAGTGTCCCAACACCCACCACAGATTTGTTCCTGTAAAACACAACCTGGACACACAAGCAGATCATATCCGAGTTGATCTGCCTTCCGTTGAGTCACTTTGAAGATCTAACAGCAAGATGCTTTTGTATCTCTCTACCAAATATTCTTTTGTGTTTTTAAGTGTTATTCTATTAAGGGTCTATGCAATGGCTCAATTGGAAACATGATGGGTTATAATTGTTAGTATAATATATTAGAGCTGTAGAATATAATAGGAATTTTATAGGTCAATAGATATCATTTTACTTAATTCACAGATAGTATAGTTAGAGGATTTTTGCTGTCATTAACTAAAATAAACCAGACACACAGTATATTGGCTCCTGTTTAACATGTCCCCCACCCCCCCCATCATAAGATCAACCTTAGTCAGGGTTTTACATGAAAAGTTGCCCCAGTGGAAACATTTCAAACTCAAGGTTTATTTCTATGGAACAAGGGTTCATTACCCTCTGGTTATAAGATTGATATTATTTACCATTATACAATATGATTACTTAAGAAAGCCAAAAAGCTTTTAAAAAAGGATGATAGACCTACGTTTCTGAAATTACTTTTGCTTCTCATTGGGTCATGTATATGAAAAATGAATTATCCAGTATTACTGAGTTATTGTGGAAAGAAGTAGATTGAAAATACATTGTAGAATGCCACACTATTGTCTGTTTCTTTGATGATCTATCCCCTCCCTGTAGTTACTGGTGAAAATATAGTCCAGAGAAGTGTTAACTTGACCAGCAAGATAGTAGGTTCCTGTCAGGGGTGGGAATGTATCCCAGATTTCCGAATCCCAGTAGTGTTCTTTTTTTGTCTAAATGATGGTCTTTATTCTCCCTCCATCAAGGTACCTGCTAGTCATGAAATGTACTGTACTTAATATCAAAATTAGCAACTAGAAAATTAATTCAATCACAGTGGGCATATACATTTGTACAAATGGCGGATTCAGCATCAACTGCTTTGTTTAGGGCACTCACAGAGTATCAGCCTTTCGGAGGCCTGAATCATTCTGTTACACTTACAGTTTATTGTAATCACTATATTATTTGGTTTATATCTGGGTTATATAATTAATAGTTGGATTGAGTTGGGAAGAAAATATTCAAGCTAATGCTTATTTGTACCCAAGCTTAGAACTTTGACTGATACTTGAGACCTGAATTGGAAGGCTTGTAGAATATTTAATTTTAGGATTTGGGAATTTATAATAAAGTCATTTTATTTTTTCAGCTTACTGTGTCTGCAAGGTCAGTGATTGTTACTGAGCCCTGCAGTGTCTGATAATCCCCATGGTTTGGCAGAGAATTCACTCCAGGGTGAATACCCATGCATACCTTCAGAAGGAAATAGCTCGGCATGGATTCCTGTTTGTGGGATGGGTGTCCGGGGCCCTGAATTATTTCAGTGCCTGTATGGAGGCTGAATAACTATTATACATACTATTATCCAGAGTCACTGTTCATCAAGCACATTGCAGTGTATCAAAATGGACAGAGGCTTTGTGCTGAAGTGCACTGGGGAAAGTCATACAAAAGACCCTGAAAAAGTCAGTAACAGGGGTAGGAACTGATAGAATGAGATTCAGTTTTGGTAAGTGCAACCTGATATGTATGGGGCAAAATCATGTGAAATACAGATATTAACTGGGTTAGAAAAACCTGGAAAGCACTGATGGTGAAAAGGATCTTGGAGTCTTATTAGCAGATGATAAATTAGATTTGGACTTGTAATGGGCAAGCAAAATAAGCTCATGCTATTTTTGGCTGAAGAGACTAACTTTAAGTACCACATTATTCTAGATATAAATCTAGTAACCTGAAAAAAAGCTGCTATTCTTATCCTACTATTCCCTTTTCGCCAATTTATGCAACCCACCTCCCCCAGATTTTTCTGTGGTATTGGAAAAGTTGCTAGTTTGGCGGGAGACCGGCCTGCAGAATGTGAGATTTTATTTCTGGGACATCTCATTCCACAGCTATGTATATCATTCAGTGCGATAGAAATGACATGATGATTAACAAAAATGGAAGAAAAAAAAGTAGATTAATCTTTTCTGGAGTAAGTAATTTCCATTTCCCTACTGATTAGAGGTGAAGAAATAATCTTATTCTGGGTAACAACAGATCAATTTCTGTAGGAGAAACTCAATGTGAGCCCACCAGCGTCACACATACATCTGAATGCCAGCTGGCGATTAAAGTAGATTTAGGATTTTGTGTATGTGGCCAAGATCAAAGGTCTGAAAATGGTTGGCCTAGTGTTCTTGCCTGTCTTAAGGAATTAATGACTGGATTTAAAAAGTTGAGAGCCCAAATTCTGATCTGATTTTAAAAATGCAAGTAATTCATTTGTCAGCTGTACCCTGACATCCATAGACTGGTTCTGATAATGAATTACTTACAAATGTTTCTTTATTGGGTCCCTTCTAGTGTATGTATGTGCAATAATAAATATAGAAATTGTTCTCCAGAGTCTGAAGGACTGGCAGATATATCTAAGTGTAAGAATTCTGAGCAAAGTTTCCAGAAGAGGGTAAAAGATAATGAAGCAGTTACATACTGAATCTTCCCAAGGATTTCTATTTTTTCAAGAAAAGTGACCACAGAGGTCAAGTTTTAGATGATTAAAAGAAATAAATCCCCAGAAAAATATGTGAGTAGGAGAATTACCATCACAGTAAAATAACTTTTCTTCCCCCTTCACTACTGTATTTTATGGCATACTTATAGTGCACTTATTTATTACTCTATTTAGTGTGTGTTTTTCACATATACAGTGTTACACTAGACACTATGGAATACAGAAAAGTATAAAACCTAGTTTTTATGCCCTGGAAGAAAAAAGAAAGAGTGATAAAATGATGTACTGACCGGTGAAAATTACTGGTGTGTATTAACACTCTGACCTTAGCAAGTTATTAACCACTCCAAGATCCAGTTTCTTCATCTGTAAATGGAATAAGAGCGTATGCCAAATAAGATTTTTGTTAGAATTAATTTAATGATTGTTTATATGCCCATACAGTACCTGATACCTAGGTAAGCACTTGATGAATTTTAAATCTCTTCTCTCTTAGGGTTTCCAAAGGGGAAGGGAGCTGGGAGGGATAAATTAGGAGTTTGGGATTAACAGATCACACTACTATATATTAATATAAACAACAGGATTTACTGTATAACACAGGGAGCTACATTCAATATTTTATAATAACCTATAAGGGAAAAGAATCTGAAAAAGAATATATATGTGTAAATAAATAACTGAATCACTTTGCTGTACACCTGAAACTAACACAATATTGTATGTCAACTGTACTTCAATAAAAAATGTCTTCTCTCTTTTAAATGACAGTATGTGGCAGTATGTGGTAATTACAGAAAGTGCTTAAGAAGGGAAAGGTTTGCGTAATTCAAAAAGACACATGCACCCAAATGTTCATTGCAGCACTATTTACAATAGCCAGGTCATGGAAGCAACCTAAATGCCCATCTACAGACGAATGGATAAAGAAGTTGTGGTACATATATACAATGGACTATTACTCAGCCATAAAAAGGAACGAAATTGAGTCATTTGTTGAGAAGTGGATGGATCTAGAGACTGTCATACAGAGTGAGGTGAGTCAGAAAGAGAAAAACAAATATCGTATATTAATGCATGTATATGGAACCTAGAAAAATGGTACAGATGAGCCGGTTTGCAGGGCAGAAGTTGAGACACAGATGTAGAGAATGGACATATGGGCACCAAGGGGGGAAAACTGCGGTGGGGTGGGGATGGTGGTGTGCTGAATTGGGCGATTGGGATTGACATGTATACACTGATGTGTATAAAATTGATGCCTAATAAAAAAAAAAAAAGAAGGGAAAGGTTTGAAGTAGTGAGAAAAGATTTTGCAAAGATATGGGACTTCACAAAGGGAAAGATGAGCTCAATATCAATGCACTTTTTGAATAGATCTTTAAAATAAGTGAGGACCCCAGTGACTAGACACTGACACTCTCTCATAGATAGGCCAGTGTAGCTTTGTGAAGGAAAAAAGGCAGGTGTGGAGAGTGTTGTGTAGAGCCTGAAAGCCTGTGCTTTGGCATCAGAAAGAGTTATGTTCCCATCTGGCTCCATCAATTCCTTGCTGTGTGATCTTGGGAAAGTTACCTAACTTCTCTGAGCATTAGTTGCCTCGCCTATAAAATGGAATAATGGTATCTCCCTCAAAGGGAGTCTGTGAGGAGTAAAAGAATTAATTGTATGGAAGGTGCTCAGAACAGTGCCTGGCATTACCTCTAAAAGAATTCACACATGTAACGTCTCTGAACTCAGAACACACTTTGTAACCAATGACATGTCCACATTTCCAGCTCTAATAGCTGGAGTATCCTAGAAAACAGGGCCTGAAGCCAAGATTATACACTGACGCTTTTGTGTGGGGAGGGCAAGGGCGAGAGGTAAAGATTGCAGTCCAAAAGAGTGATAGAAAGAAGGAAGTGAGTCAGGAACAGAGAAAAGCAAGGCAAACTCAGGAGATGCATTACCAGGCTGGCCACAGCTTCACAAGAAACCCAGCCAGTTCTAGGTCAGAAAGGATGTGTCTGGAAAAGCCATATGGAACTACTGTGTCTCAGAACATTTTGATGTGTGTGGGGGAATGGTGAAAAACTTCCATAATGTCTCCTGTCCCTCATTGGTCAGAGTTTGGTTTAATTGCCCTCACTTCTGGGTTATGTTATCTGACCTCCTTACTGGGGCAGAGAGACCCTGCAAAGATCTGGGTAGATTGGATCTGAGTGCTGGAGCTGGGGAGGGCCCTACCACAGTGAACATGGTGGAGGTCAGGCCGAGGCTGGGTGTTCATATGTTGGAAGGCTGACCACTTTCTGGCCCTCCTGCCCTCCTAGGCCTTGGTGGCCATGTCTTTATATCCAGGGAACTTCTGGAGATATCATTGGAGCTAGAAGCAGGACAAGGAGCCCCCGCTTGGAAAGCTGGTGAGACTGAGTAAACTGATGAAGAATGCAGCTGGGTCCAGTATAGAGGCACAAACATTAATCTAAGATGGTATCTCAGATTGACTTAAATGCCATAATATTAGCACCAACTTCTTGGGGCTAAACACTAAATGAGCTTAGCACCAAGTCTCACACACCACAAGTGCTTACTCAATTTTAACTCATGTTACTAATATTGTGGCTCTTATTCTCAGAAACCTATGGAGACAGAAAAAGGTTAAAATAAGGTGATAGAAAAAAAAAAGGCTTTAGGACTGATGAAAAGGCTGTGACAGGAAAGCAAAGGCAGGCCTTTTTGTTCTTTAACTTGTACTGTCCTTATTTCCCGCCCTGGATGGATAATCACAGTGCGTCAAAGAGATCTGTGATCTATGAAGATGACATTAAGTACAGAAAGGCCTGATATTAAACACCTTTGCGGGTATAGAGTTTTTCCAAATTCTTTTCAAGCCATTTTCTGAATATTTCTTCAATTAAAAAAAAATTTATTGACGTACAGTTGATTTACAATGTTGTTAATTTTTGCTGTACAGCAAATTGATTCAGTTATATATATATATATTTTTTTGACATCTTTATTAGAGTATAACTGCTTTACAATAGTGTGTCAGCTTCTGCTTTATAACAAAGTGAATCAGTTATACATATACATATGTCCCCATATCTCTTCCCTCTTGCGTCTCCCTCCGTCCCACCCTCCCTATCCCACCCCTCTAGGTGGTCACAAAGCACCAAGCTGATCTCCCTGTGCTATGCGGCTGCTTCCCACTACCTATCTATTTTACGTTTGGTAGTGTATATATGTCCATGTCACTCTCTCACTTTGTCCCAGCTTACCCTTCCCCCTCCCTGTATCCTCAACTCCATTCTCTAGTCGGTCTGCATCTTTATTCCTGTCTTGCCCCTGGGTTCTTCTGACCATTTTCTTTTTTTTTTTTAGATTCCATATATATGTGTTAGCATATGGTATTTGTTTTTCTCTTTCTGACTTAGTTCACTCTGTATGACAGTCTCTAGGTCCATCCACCTCAATACAAACAACTCAGTTTCGTTCCTTTTTATGGCTGAGTAATATTCCATTGTATATATGTGCCACATCTTCTTTATCTATTCATCTATTGATGGACACTTCGGTTGCTACCATGTCCTGGCTATTGTAAATAGTGCTGCAATGAACATTGTGCTACATGTCTCTTTTTGAAATATGGTTTTCTCAGGGTATATGCCCAGTAGTGGGATTGCTGGGTTATACGGTAGTTCTCTTTTTAGTATTTTAAGGAACCTCCGTAATTTTCTCCATAGGGGCTGTATCAATTTACATTCCCACCAACAGTGCAAGAGGGTTCCCTTTTCTCCACACCCTCTCCAGCATTTATTGTTTGTAGACTTTTTGATGATGGTCATTCTGACTGGTGTGAAATGATATCTCATTATAGTTTTGATTTGCATTTCTCTAATGATTAATGATGTTGAGCATTCTTTCATATATTTGTTGGCAATCTGTATATCTTCTTTGGAGAAATGTCTATTTAGGTCTTCGGCTCATTTTTGGATTGGGTTGTGTGTTTTTTTGATATTGAGCTGCATGAGTTGCTTGTATGTTTTGGAGATTAATCCTTTGTCAGTTGCTTCATTTGTAAATATTTTCTCCCATTCTGAGGGTTGTCTTTTTGTCTTCTTTGTGGTTTCCTTTGCTGTGCAAAAGCTTTTAAGTTTCATTAGGTCCCATTTGCTTATTTTTGTTTTTATTTCCAATTCTTTAGGAGGTGGGTCAAAAAGAATCTTGCTGTGATTTATGTCACAGAGTGTTCTGCCTATGTTTTCCTCTAAGAGTTTGATGGTGTCTGGCCTTACATTTAGGTCTTTAATCCATTTTGAATTTATTTTTGTGTATGGTGTTAGGGAGTGTTCTAATTTCATTCTTTTACATGTAGCTGTCCAGTTTTCCCAGCACCACTTATTGAAGAGGCTGTCTTTTCTCCACTGTGTATTCTTGCCTCCTTTATCAAAGATAAGGTGACCATATGTGCATGGGTTTATCTCTGGGCTTTCTATCCTGTTCCATTGATCTATATTTCTGTTTTTCTGCCAATACCATGCTGTCTTGATTACTGTGGCTTTGTAGTATAGTCTGAAGTCAGGGAGCCTGATTCCTCCAACTCCATTTTTCTTTCTCAATATTGTTTTGGCTATTTGGGGTCTTTTGCATTTCCATACAAATTGTGAAATTTTTTTTCTAGTTCTGTGAAAAATGCCAGTGGTAGTTTGATAGGGATTGCATTGAATCTGTAGATTGCTTTGGGTAGTATGGTCATTTTCACAATGTTGATTCTTCCAATCCAAGAACATGGTATATCTCTCCATCTATTTGTATCATCTTTAATTTCTTTCATCAGGGTCTTATAATTTTCTGCATACAGGTCTTTTGTCTCCTTAGGTAGGTTTATTCCTAGATATTTTATTCTTTTTGTTGCAATGGTAAATGGGAGTGTTTTCTTAATTTCACTTTCAGATTTTTCATCATTAGTGAATAGGAATGCAAGAGATTTCTGTGCATTAATTTTGTATCCTGCTACTTTATCAAATTCATTGATTAGCTCTAGTAGTTTTCTGGTAGCACCTTTAGGGTTCTGTATGTATAGTATCATGTCATCTGCAAAGAGTGACAGCTTTACTTCTCCTTTCCAATTTGGATTCCTTTTATTTATTTTTCTTCTCTGATTGCTGTGGCTAAAACTTCCAAAACTATGTTGAATAATAGTGGTGAGAGTGGGCAACGTTGTCTTGTTCCTGATCTTAGTGGAAATGGTTTCACTTTTTCACCATTGAGGATGATGTTGGCTGTGGGTTTGTCATATATGGCCTTCATTATGTTGAGGAAAGTTCCCTCTATGCCTACTTTCTCGAGGGTTTTTATCATAAATCGGTGTTGAATTTTGTCAAAAGCTTTCTCTGAATCTATTGAGATGATCATATGGTTTTTCTCCTTCAATTTGTTAATATGGTGTATCACGTTGATTGATTTGTGTATATTGAAGAATCCTTGCATTCCTGAGATAAACCCCACTTGACCATAATGTATGATCCTTTTAATGTGCTGTTGGATTCTGTTTGCTAGTATTTTGTTGAGGATTTTTGCATCTATGTTCATCACTGATATTGGCCTGTAGTTTTCTTTCTTTGTGACATCTTTGTCTGGTTTTGGTGTCAGAGTGATGGTGGCCTCGTAGAATGAGTTTGGGAGTGTTCCTCCCTCTGCTATATTTTGGAAGAGTTTGAGAAGGATAGGTGTTAGCTCTTCTCTAAATGTTTGATAGAATTCACCTGTGAAGCCATGTGGTCCTGGGCTTTTGTTTGTTGGAAGATTTTTAATCACATTTTCAATTTCAGTGCTTGTGATTGGTCTGTTCATATTTCCTATTTCTTCCTGGTTCAGTCTCGGAAGGTTGTGCATTTCTAAGAATTTGTCCATTTCTTCCAGATTGTCCATTTTATTGGCATATAGTTGCTTGCAGTAATCTCTCATGATCTTTGTATTTCTGCAGTGCAATTAACAAGAAATTGTTATTTCTTTTTCATTTCTAATTCTGTTGATCTGCGTCTTCTCCCTTTTTTTCTTAATGAGTCTGGCTAATGGTTTATCAATTTTGTTTATCTTCTCAAAGAACCAGCTTTTAGTTTTATTAATCTTTGCTATCGTTTCCTTCATTTCTTTTTCATTTATTTCTGATCTGATCTTTATGATTTCTTTCCTCCTGCTAACTTTGGGGTTTTTTTGTTCTTCTTTCTCTAATTGCTTTAGGTGTAAGGTTAGGTTGTTTATTTGAGATGTTTCTTGTTTCCTAAGGTAGGCTTGTATAGCTATAAACTTCCCTCTTAGAACTGCTTTTGCTGCATCCCATAGCTCTTTGGTAGATGTGTCTTCATTGTTATTTGTTTCTAGGCATTTTTTGATGAACTCTTTGATTTCTTCAGTGATCTCTTGGTTATTAAGTAGTGTGTTGTTTAGCCTCCATGTGTTTTTATTTCTTACAGAATTTTTCCTGTAATTGATATCTAGTCTCATAGCGTTGTGGTCAGAAAAGATACTTGATATGATTTCAATTTTCTTAAATTTACGAAGGCTTGATTTGTGACCCAAGATATGATCTATCCTGGAGAATGTTCCATGAGCACTTGAGAAGAATGTGTATTCTGTTGATTTTGGATAGAATGTCCTTTAAATTTCAATTAAGAAGTCCATCTTGTTTAAGGTGTCATTTAAAGCTTGTGTTTCCTTATTTATTTTCATTTTCAATGATCTGTTCATTGGTGAAAGTAGGGTGTTAAAGTCCCCTACTATGATTGTGTTACTGTCGATTTCCCCTTTTATGGCTGTTAGTATTTGCCTTATGTATGGAGGTGCTCCTATGTTGGGTGCATAAATATTTACAATTGTTATATCTTCCTCTTGGATTGATTCCTTGATCAATATGTAGTGTCCTTCTTTGTCTCTTGTAATAGTCTTTCTTTTAAAGTCTATTTTGTCTGATATGAGAATTGCTACTCCAGCTTTCTTTTGATTTCCATTTGCATGGAATATCTTTTTCCATCCCCTCACTTTCAGTCTGTATGTGTCCCTAGGTCTGAAGTGGGTCTCTTGTAGACAGCATATATACAGGTCTTGTTTTTGTATCCATTCAGCCAGTCTATGTCTTTTGGTTGGAGCATTTAATCCATTTACACTTAAGGTAATTATCGATATGTATGTTCCTATTACCATTTTCTTAATTGTTTTGGGTTTATTATTGTAGGTCTCTTCCTTCTCTTGTGTTTCCTGCCTAGAGAAGTTCCTTTAGCATTTGTTGTAAAGCTGGTTTGGTGGTGCTGAATTCTCTCAGCTTTTGCTTGTCTGTAAAGCTTTTAATTTCTCCATCAAATCTGAATGAGATCCTGGCTGGGTAGAGTAATCTTGGTTGTAGGTTTTTCTCTTTCATCACTTTAAATATGCCCTGCCACTCCCTTCTGGCTTGCAGAGTTTCTGCTGAAAGATCAGCTGTTAACCTTATGGGTTGTCCCTTGTGTATTATTTGTTGTTTTTCCCTTGCTGCTTTTAATATTTTCTCTTTGTATTTAATTTTTGATAGTTTGATTAATATGTGTCTTGGTGTGTTTCTCCTTAGATTTATCCTGTATGGGACTCCCTGTGCTTCCTGGACTTGATTAACTATTTCCTTTCCCATATTAGGGAAGTTTTCAACTATAATCTCTTCAAATATTTTCTCAGTCTCTTTCTTTTCCTCTTCTTCTTCTGGGACCCCTATAATTGGAATGTTGGTGCATTTAATGTTGTCCCAGCTGTGTCTGAGACTGTCCTCAATTCTTTTCATTCTTTTTTCTTTATTCTGCTCTGCAGTAGTTATTTCCACTATTTTATCTTCCAGGTCACTTATCTGTCCTTCTGCCTCAGTTATTCTGCTATTGATCCCTTCTAGAGAAATTTTAATTTCATTTATTGTGCTGTTCATCTCTGTTTGTTTGCTCTTTAGTTCTTCTAGGTCCTTGTTAAACGTTTCTTGTATTTTCTCCATTCTACTTCCAAGATTTTGGATCATCTTTACTATCATTATTCTGAACTCTTTTTCAGGTAGACTGCCTATTTCCTCTTCATTTGTTAGGTCTGGTGGGGTTTTACCTTGCTCCTTCATCTGCTGTGTGTTTCTCTGTCTTCTCATTTTGCTTAACTGATTGTGCTTGGGGTCTCCTTTTTGCAGGCTGCCAGTTCGTAGTTCCCATTGATTTTGGTGTCTGTCCCCAGTGGCTAGAGGTTGGTTCAGTGGCTTGTGTAGACTTCCTGGTGGAGGGGACTAGTGCCTGTGTTCTGGTGGATGAGGCTGGATCTTGTCTTTCTGGTGGGCATGTCCACGTCTGGTGGTGTGTTTTGGGATGTCTGTTGCCTTATTATGATTTTAGGCAGCCTCTGTGCTAATGGATGGGGTTGTGTTCCTGTCTTGCTAGTTGTTTGGCATAGGGTGTCTTGCACTGTAGCTTTCTGGTCATTGAGTGAAGCTGGGTCTTGGCGTTGAGATGCAGATCTCTGGGAGATTTTCGCCGTTTGATATTACGTGGAGCTGAGAGGTCTCTTGTGGACCCGTGTCCTGAATTTGGCTCTCCCAGCTCAGTGGCACAGCTCTGACACCTGGCTGGAGCACCAAGAGCCTGTCCTCCACATGGGTCAGAATAAAAGGGAGAAAAAAGAAAGAAAGAAAGAAAGAAGATAAAATAAAATAAAATAAAATAAAAAGTTATTAAAATAAAAAATAATTATTAAGAACAAAAAATTTTTTAAGTAATAAAAAAAAAAAAAAACCAAAAAATGGACAGACAGAACCCTAGGACAAATGGTAAAACAAAGCTATACAGACAAAATCACACACAGAAGCATATACATAGACACTCATAAATAGAGAAAAAGGGGAAAAAAATAATATATGTTGCTCCCAAAGTCCACCTCCTCAATTTGGGATGATTCGTCGTCTATTCAGGTATTCCACAGATGCAGGTACATCAAGTTGATTGTGGAGCTTTAATCCGCTGCTTCTGAGGCTGCTGGGAGAAATTTCCCTTTCTCTTCTTTGTTTGCACAGCTCCCGGGGTTCAGCTTTGGATTTGGATCCGCCTCTGCGTGTAGGTCGCCTGGGGGGGGCGTATGTTCTTCGCTCACACAGGACGGGGTTAAAGGAGCAGCTGCTTCGGGGGCTCTGGCTCACTCAGGCCGGGGGGAGGGAGCAGTACGGAGGAGGCGGGGCGAGCCTGCGGCGGCAGAGGCCGGCGTGACGTTGCAGCAGCCTGAGGCCGCCGTGCGTTCTCCCGGGTAAGTTGTCCCCGGATCACGGGACGCTGGCCGTGGCGGGCTGCACAGGCTCCCGGGAGGGGAGGTGTGGATAGTGAGTGACCTGTGCTCGCACACAGGATTTTTGGAGGCGGCAGCAGCAGCCCCAGCGTCTCACGCCCGTCTCTGGGGTCCGCGCTGATGGCCGCGGCTCGCACCAGTCTCTGGAGCTCGTTTAGGCGGCGCTCTGGATCCCCTCTCCTCGCGCACCAGGAAACAAAGAGGGAAGAAAAAGTCTCTTGTCTCTTCAGCAGCTGCATACTTTTTCCCGGACTCCCTCCCGGCTAGCCGTGACGCACTAGCCCCTTCAGGCTGTGTTCACGCAGCCAACCCCAGTCCTCTCCCTGCGATCCGACCGAAGCCCGAGCCTCAGCTCCCAGCCCCGCCCGGCCCGGCAGGTGAGCAGACAAGCCTCTCGGGCTGGTGAGTGCTACTCAGCACCGATCCTCTGTGTGTGAATCTCTCCGCCTTGCCCTCCGCACCCCTGTGGCTGCGCTCTCCTCCGTGGCTCCGAAGCTTCCCCCCTCCGCCACCCGCAGTCTCCACCCGCGAAGGGGCTTATAGTGTGTGGAAACCTTTCCTCCTTCACGGCTCCCTCTCACTGGCGCGGGTCCCGTCCCTATTGTCTCTGTTTTCTCTTTTTCCTTTTGCCCTACCCAGGTACGTGGGGAGTTTCTTGCCTTTGGGGAAGTCTGAGGTCTTCTGCCAGCGTTCAGTAGGTGTTCTGTAGGCATTGTTCCACATGTAGATGTATTTCTGATGTATTTGTGGGGAGGAAGGTGATCTCCGCGTCTTACTCTTCCGCCATCTTGAAGCTCCTCCTATATATATGTTCTTTTCATATTCTTTTCCATTATGGTTTATCACAGGATATTGAATACAGTTCCCTGTGCTATACATTAGGGCCTTGTTGTTTATCCATCCTATATATAGTAGTCTATTTCTTTAATTTGGAGAGCATTAAATGTATGATAATGAGATGCTTCTTACATAGACTGAATATTAAAAACTAGGAATAAGCACTTAAAGGTTTTGCTATCCATACAAACTTAAGTATCTGTCATATTATTTGCAAATGACATGTAATTCTTTATGCAAACATATTTCAAAATATCATTCCATGGCTACAAGGCAAAAATTCTGAATCTTGTTCCCAACTCACTTGGAAAAGTCAATCTCCACTGTCTGCCTTACTGCACAAGTGCCAGGTAATTTAGAATGGTTCCTTTCCCTTTATTATCAGTTGTCAGGGTTTGTGTGTGTGTGTGTGTGTGTGTGCGCGCACGCGTGTGTGAAATGATATTTAATTCAAGCTTAAGGCTCAAATACCATACAGATGCCAATTAGGAGCGGGGCACAATAAAAAATTAATAGAGGAGCCAAAGCAGAATCCAGTGACTGAAGGTACCACTGACAGGTGCCACTGAGCAAACTTTACTTCACACTCTGGTTGGATAAAAGTGCCTTTGGTTGCATTGCTGACTTATCATTTTTAAAAAATTATTCTGCACCCATCTTTAAAATATGTAAATGTTATGCCCTTGGTGGGAAAGAATACAAAGAGAATTGTTGGTCATATGCTTTTATTAAAAAATTTCAACAATTCCTTATATTCCTTAGGGTAAAAGGCAAACTCTGTAGCAAGGTGCTATGGACCGAATTGTGTCCCCCGCACCCCAGAATTCATATATTGGAGTCCTAACCCCCGGTGTGACTGCATTTGGATATAGGATCTTTAGGAGGTAATTAAAATCAAATGAAGTCATAAGGGTTGGACTCTCACCTATTAAGGCTGATTATAAGAAGAGACACCAGAGCTGGCTCCAAATGAAACCTACTTTACCCACACTTTGATCCTAGACTTATCAGCTTCCAGACTGTAAGAAATAAATTTCAGTTATTTAAGCCACCCAGTCTGTGGTATATTTCGTTGTGACAGCCCTAGCAGACTAATACAGATTCTGGTATCAAGAAGTGGGGTGCTGCTGTAACTACAAATGTAGAAAGGGCTTTGTGGCTGGATGATGGGCAGAGTAGGAGGAGTTCTGAAGTGTATGCAAGAAAAAGCCTAGATTGCCATGAACAGAATGTTGGTATAAATGTGGATGTTAAAGGCCATACTGGAGAGATCTCAGACAGAAATGAGGAACAGGTTATTAGAAACTGGAGGAAAGGTGATTCTTGTTACAAAGTGGTAAAGAACTTGGTTGAATTGTGTTCTAGTATTTTGTGGAAGGTAGAACTCGCAAGCCATGAAATCGAATATTTAGCTGAAGAAATTTCTAAGCAGAGTGTTGAAGGGGCAGTTTGGTTCCTCCTGACTGCTTTAGTAAAATGTGAGAGGAGAGAGATGAATTGAAGAAAGAATTGTTAAGCAAAAAAGAACCAAAATGGAAAGATCTGCAAAACTATCAGCTTATCCAGATTGTGAAAAAATGAAGAAGCTTGTTCTGGAGAGAACACCAACGATGTAGCTGGATAATCACTCCATAAAGAGGTTACCCATAATGTTAGTCAGCCCTCTCAGCAGAAGTCAGGGATAAAAATGGGATGATACCAGCAGAGAAACTGCCGGTTTGGACTAAAGGTTACAGAGAAAGTGGGACAAAATGAAGGAAAGCTGTCAGACTTCTTGGATTGTACAGGACCAGACCATACGCCTATTCCACTGTGAACACGGACTATTCTCCAAGGAGAGGGAGGAAGGACCCTAAAGTTAATCCAGAGATCATCAGGGCTACCACTTCCACCACAGACCCATGTGGCAAGGGTGTTTCCATCTTAATTTCAGAGGGCAAAGCCACCACAGAGAGCTGCAGGGTGTGATACTGCCATCCCAGTGAGCCTGGAAGGAGGAACATTGAGCCATAGAGGATTATTCTCAAACCTTAAGATCTAGTGGGATTTGCCTTGCTAGGTTTTGGGTTTGCTTGGAGCCTGTCACCCCTTTCTTCTTTCTTCTTTCTCCCTTTTGGAATGGGAATGTCTATCCTATGTCTGTCCCATCATTGTGTTTTGAAAGCACAGAACTTGTCTGGTTTCACAGGTTCACAAATGAAGAAGAACTATACCTGAGGATGAATTGTACCTTCAGTCTCACCCATACCTGAGTTAGATCATATTTAGATAAGACTTTGGACTTTAGACTTTACAGTTGATGCTGAAATGAGTTAAAACTTTGTGAGTAGTAGGGATGGAATGAATGAATTTTGCATGCAATAAGGACATAAATTCCAGGGGGGGTAGTCAGGGGCAGAATGTTATGGACCTAATTGTGTTCCCCGTACATTCATATGTTGAAGTCCTGTACCTCAATGAGTGGGACCTTATTCTGACAGAATTGTTGTACTTATAAGAAGGGAAAGACACCAGAGCACTCTCTCTCTGCATGCTCATGCACTGAGGAAAGGCTATATCGGCACAAAATGAGAAGGTGGACATTGGCAAACCAGGAAGAGAGCCCTCACCAGACAGAACCTGACCATGCTGACACCCTAGTCTTGGACTTCCAGCTTCCAGAACTGTGAGAAAATACATTTCTGTTGTTTTAGCCACCAGTCTAGGGTATTTTGTATGGCAGTCCTTGCTGACGAATGCAGATTGGACAATTCAGGCCCCGGCTACTTCTGTAGTCTTTCAAATGTATCCTGTCACCCTCACCCATTCACCCCAAACCCCACTTCCAGGAAGCTGGATTCATCCATGCTACTCCTTTTTTGTTTTAGCTCATTCTCACCTATTATGAAAGGCACATCTGAAATGGAACTTGTGTTAGAACATTTCCCTCATCATTCCAGGCAGAGCGCTGGTATCATGCCTCCATGTTCCCTTTGAGCTTTATACATAACTCAAATATTAGCCACTTTTTCACACAATTATACAATTATTGATTCAAATATTTGGCTCACTGGACTGACCCTGAAGGTAAAACTTCATTCTATTGGTATTTAAATTCCTTGGACCCATGGGATTTATGGGAAGCATGGTTCAGGGGTTAAGGTCTGGGACTTCAAACTCAGCACCTATAGATCTCTCACTTATTAACTTGGACAAAGTGCTCAACCTTTCTTAGTTCCTTCATCTGTCAAATGGCGATGATTGATAACAAGGTCAATTGTGACTGGAGGGCTTGTTAAAACACAGATGGCTGGACCACACCAGAATTACTGATTTAGTAGGTCTGGGGGAGGTAGGGTACAGGAATTACATTCCTAATATGTTCCCAGGCAACTCTATGCTACCGGTCAAGGTATCTACTGTGAGAATCATGGCAGTTTGAGATTCACAACAAAGTGACTCCTATATTCATTTATTTATTAATTCATTTACATATTTATTAAGTATCTTTGTAAGTCAGATTCTAGATAGGTGTTAGGGATGCAGGAGTAAATAAGTCAAAGTTTATTTTCTTAGACACCATACAAACCTCTGCTGGAAACAGATGTAAAACAATAAATAAACAATAAAACCAACCAAAACAACTTCAGATGGTGATCAACGTGAGGGTGAGAAGATAGAGAACTTCATGAAGGGTCTTTGATTGGATTGGTGAGTAAAGGCCTCTCTGAGGAAGTGATATTTGATTTGAGACCTGAGGATAGGAAAGAATCTACTATGTTGAGAATGTGGAAAAGAGGTTTCTAGGCAGAGGGGAAAGTAAGTGTAAAGTCTAAAAGCAGGAAAGAGCCTGACTTGTTCAAGGAACAGAAAGGAACCCTATTGGGCTTAGGGACAGTATGTGCAAAGAGAAGGTGAGCTGAAGTAAGATAGTCAGGAGCCAGACCACCTACTGACTTACAAATGGTAAGCTGTTTGGATTTTATTCAGAGTACAACTGGTTTAAGCATAAGAGGGGTGTCATCTACTTTACATTTTAAAAGATGATTGGCTGCTATGTGAAGGGTTGTAGGGAGTAAGACAAAAGCTATCATTGGGTTTTGCAAAAGTTCAGAGAAGAAATGGATGTGGCTGACATTAGCATCATGGAACCATATATGAAAAGCAGTGGACAAGATTTGAAAACAGAGATGGTAGGACTTGGTGATGGATTAGGTGTGGGGATGAGAGGAAACGAGTGTTCAGTAGAAATTAGGTTTTCAATAAAAGAAGTGTAAATGATTGAAATGCCGTCAAAAATGCCTATTGGTTCCATGCATGACCTTTAGTTTATTACAAATTGTAAATTATCATGGATAGCAGATCTATTCACCCCGTCCCCACCCCCAGGTAGAAAACTGCTGACTAAAGCTGCCAAGGTATTTCAGGCATTGTGTCTGAGGAAGTAGGCACATGCATCATCGGGCGCATGGAATGATGCACTCCTTAAAGGCAGTTACGATGGACTCTGGATGAACACATTTCTACCGTGAATTCTTGATTGTGTAGCAAATCAAGCTCCAACAGGAAGGACAGCAAGTCATTTGGAGGAGGAAGGGGGCTGAGTAGTGACCTGGGCTTTTTCTTCTACCCAAATCTTTGTATCTCCCCTTAATGAGCCCTGTTCTCTAGTCTTCTTAAAATTCCCTTTATGAACTTAAGAAAAGTAATGAAAAAACAGTAGCAACCTAAGTGTCCAGCAGCGGGAGATAGCTTAAACACATTTTGGCACATGCATGGCACTGCATTTCAGCATGCAGTGAAATGCTATTGAAACTAGATGCTGTTTGACATGGGACCAAATGCAATTTCTTTTCTTGTTGTGTCTGCCCCTGCCCTTCTTCCATTACAACTAGGCTTTCAGCTGGAGATTATGGCTCTTGGAAAGAAAATAGAGACATCAGACATCATTGCTCTGAGTTTCAAACAATTCCATTTTAAAATTAGTAGTTAGACTTTCAACTCAGATACATAGGATTTTACATATAAAAAAGCCAATACCTAGAGGCTTGACTATAGAGAAAATCAAAGAATAGCCAAGAGGAGGATGTGATATAAATATTTTTGCTACTTATTAAAGGGAAAATTAACTTCGTAAAATTGTGAGTGGGCAGAATAAAACTAAGGGAGAGAAGAAGATAAGGTAAAAAAAAATTAGGGACACCCAAATGTTATGGCTTCCTTTTTACAGTTGAATCGTCATGGAGAAAAAAAAAGATTTGAGATTTGGAGAATTCAAGGAACATCAGGGCTGGTACCCTAAATCCCTAGGCATAGTCTTGGGGGGATGCAAGTTTCTCAGAAGCATTCCCATTTCAACACAGCCCTTTTTCAACAAGCCATCAGAATGATAAATGAACAGTGGCTGTGGGAGGTACCTAGGCATGTAGGACTGAGGAAATTTCAGTCTTGAACACTCCAGTGTGGAATTAACGGCTGAGAATTCCCAGGCTCTCTAAGCAAGATGCAGAAGTGCTAAGAGGGCCAACGGAATTGAAGAATTTGGGATTCGTGACTAGAAGAGCATAACAATGTGGTTGAGAGTGGAGCTAAGGGCAAGGCCCATAGCCACCATCAGTGGGTCACAGCATGACTGCTAAAAGACCAGATGGCACCAGACATACCAAGGAGATACTGGTGAAGGGCAGCTAGTGATTAGTTAGGCTAAGCCGTACTTTAGTGAATACTGCAAGGACCCAAATGATATCATGAGGCCCAGATGCCCCTCATATAATGCTGTGAAAAGGCCATCATTTCACTGAGACATCATTTTGGGAAGGAGCATCCAAGAAAGGTGGGGAGAAACCCTGAGAGATGGAGGAATTACCGTTTACTGAGTATTTTAAACAGGAAGACAGGGATACTTTCACTTGACAAATTTAATGTTTAATCCTCAGTGGGGATAAGAGCTCAACAATACAAAGAGATTTGCAATGGAAGATAAAAGAAGGCTTTTTGATATTTATTGCTATATTTAATAATTTTGTACATGTATGTAAACCTTTAGCTACATTTACATTATGTAATCATTTTTTAAATGCTGGAACAGAACACTTATTGATATGTAACCATTTTGCCAACATTAAAGTTTATAATGAAAAGAAGGCCATGGAATGTTTTTTATAGTGTGAAAAGTTTGTGAAATGAAATAGTACAAAATATATACATACATCAAAGTTTAAAACATGACCTGTGGGTGATAGTATTATGAGTAATTTTTCCTCTGTGATTCTCTTAGTTTTTTTAAAAGGAGATATTTAAATGCAATTCTATTGAAATACAATTTACCTATAATGAAGTGCAGGGATTTTAGGTACACAGTTTAGCCAGTTTTTACAAATGCATAAATCCATGAAAACATAACCCTTATCAATGTCATACAGTATTCACATGTGTCCCTTTGGATTTGAAATATACCTTCTGCCCCAAGCAAACACTGATCTGATTTCATCACCGTAGACTTGACAGTATTTGTGTTTGGCTTCTTTGGGTCAAAATAATGTCTATGAAATTTATCCATGTTGTTTCGTATACCAGAAATTTATTTTAAAAGTTTCTAACTAGTATTCAATTATATAGTTTATCTATTCACATAGTAAAGGATATTTGGATTGTTTCTAGGTTTTTAAATTCATTTTAATTAGTTTCTCTAGAGATTACCATATGAAATCTTAAATTATTACAGTCTTCTTAGAAATTATATTGAAATATATTACATGCCACTTCAAAAATCAAATTTCACAAATGTATAAATATTGTGAATCTTGTAATAGTTTAATTTCATTTGCTCCATTCTTTGTGCTGTGGTTTCCATATATTGTAATTATTTATAGATTATAGGTGGATATTACAATGCTATTATTTTTCCTTCATACCTTCATTTTACCTTTAAAGAAATGAAAATAAGAAAAATACTATTTTTTTTTATACATCTTTATTGGAGTACAATTGCTTTACAATGGTGTGTTAGTTTCTGCTTTATAACAAAGTGAATCAGCTATACATATACATATACCCCTATATCCACTCCCTCTTGCATCTCCCCCCCATCCTACCTATCCCACCCCTCTAGGTGGTCACAAAGCACCGAGCTGATCTGCCCGTGCTATGTGGCTGCTTCCCACTAGCTATCTATTTTACATTTGGTAGTGTATATATGTCCATGCCACTCTCTCACTTCGCCCCAGCTTACGCTTCCCCCTCCCTGTGTCCTCAAGTCCATTCTCTACGTCTGCAACTTTATTCCTGTCCTGCCCCTAAGTTCTTCAGAAACTTTTTTTTTTTCCCCTTAGATTCCATATATATGTGTTAGCATACGGTATTTGTTTCTCTCTTTCTGACTTACTTCACTCTGTATGACAGACTCTGGGTCCAACTAACTCACTACAAATAACTCAACTTCATTTCTTTTTATGGTTGAGTAATATTCCATTGTATATATATGCCACGTCTTCTTTATCCATTCATCTGTCGATGGACACTTAGGTTGAATCCATGTCCTGGCTATTGTAAATAGAGCTGTAATGAACATTGTGGTAGGTGACTCTTTTTGAATTATGGTTTTCTCAGGGTATATGCCCAGTAGTGGGATTGCTGGGTCATATAGTAGTTCTATTTTTAGTTTTGTAAGGAAAATCCACACTGTTCTCCATAGTGGCTGTATCAATTTACAGTCCCACCAACAGTGCAAGAGGGTTCCCTTTTCTCCACACCCTCTCCAGCATTTATTGTTTGTAGATTTTTTGATGATAGCCATTCTGACTGGTGTAAGGGGATACCTCATTGTAGTTTTGATTTGCTTTCCTCTAATGATTATAGTGATGTTGAGCATTCTTTCATGTGTTTGTTGGCAATCTGTATATCTTCTTTAGAGAAATGTCTATTTAGGTCTTCTGCCCATTTTTGGATTGGGTTGTTTGTTTTTTTTGATATTGAGCTGCATGAACTGCTTGTAAATTTTGGAGATTAATCCTTGTCAGTTGCTTCATTTGCAAATATTTTCTCACATTTTGAGGGTTGTCTTTTTGTTGTATGGTTTTTTATGCTGTGTAAAAGCTTTTAAGTTTCATTAGGTCCCATTTGTTTATTTTTGTTTTCATTTCCATTTCTCTAGGAGGTGGTTCAAAAAGGATCTTGCTGTGATTTATGTCATAGAGTGTTCTGCCTATGTTTTCCTCTAAGAGTTTGATGGTGTCTGGCCTTACATTTAGGTCTTCAATCCATTTTGAGTTTATTTTTGTGTATGATGTTAGGGAGTGTTCTAATTTCATTCTTTTACATGTAGTTGTCCAGTTTTCCCAGCACCACTTATTGAAGAGGCTGTCTTGTCTCCACTGTATATTCTTGCATCCTTTATTAAAAATAAGGTGACCATATGTGCATGGGTTTATCTCTGGGTTTTCTATCCTGTTCCATTGATCTATATTTCTGTTTTTGTGCCAGTATATTACTGTCTTGATTACTGTAGCTTTGTAGTATAGTCTGAAGTCCGGGAGCCTGATTCCTCCAGCTCCATTTTTCTTTCTCAAGATTGTTTTGACTGTTCGGGGTCTTTTGTGTTTCCACACAAATTGAGAAATTTTTTTTTCTAGTTCTGTGAAAAATGCCATTGGTAATTTCATAGGGATTGCACTGAATCTGTGGATTGCTTTCGGTATTATAGTCATCTTCACAATGTTGACATTTCCAATTCAAGAACATGGTATATCTCTCCCTCTGTTTGTATCATCTTTAATTTCATTCATCAGTGTCATAGTTTTCTGCATACAGGTCTTTTGTCTCCTTAGGTAGGTTTATTCCTAGGTATTTTATTCTTTTTGTTGCAATGGTAAATGGGAGTGTTTCCTTAATTTCTCTTTCACATTTTTCATCCTTAGTGTATAGGAATGCAAGAGATTTCTGTGCATTAATTTTGTATCCTGCTACTTTACCAAATTCACTGATTAGCTCTAGTAGTTTTCTGGTAGAATCTTTAGGATTCTCTACCTACAGTATCATGTCATCTGTAAACAGTGACAGTTTTACTTCTTTTCCGAGTTAGATTCCGTTTATTTCTTTTTTTTCACTGATTGCCATCTCTAGGACTTCCAAAACTATGTTGAATAATAGTGGCAAGAGTGGACATCCTTGTCATTTTCCTGATCTCAGAGGAAATACTTTCAGTTTTTCACCATTGAGTATAATGTTGGCTGTGGGTTTGTCATATATGGCCTTTATTATGTTGAGGTAAGTTCCCTCTATGCCTACTTTCTGGAGGGTTTTTATCATAAATCAGTGTTGCATTTTGTCAGAAGCTATTTCTGCATCTATTGAGATGATCATACGGTTTTTATCCTTCAGTTTGTTAATATGGTTTATCACATTGATTGATTTGCATATATTGAAGCATCCTTGCATTCCTGGGATAAACCCCACTTGATCATGCTGTATGATCCTTTTAATGTGTTGTTGGATTCTGTTTGCTAGTATTTTGTTGAGGATTTTTGCATCTATGTTCATCACTGATATTGGCCTGTAGTTTTCTTTCTTTGTGACATCTTTTTCTGGTTTTGGTATCAGGGTGATGGTGGCCTCGTAGAATGAATTTGGGAATGTTCCTCCCTCTGCTATATTTTGGAAGAGTTTGAGAAGGATAGGTGTTAGCTCTTCTCTAAATGTTTGATAGAATTTGCCTGTGAAGCCGTCTGGTCCTGGGCTTTTGTTTGTTGGAAGATTTTTAATCATAGTTTCAATTTCAGTGCTTGTGATGGGTTTGTTTATATTTTCTATTTCTTCCTGGTTCAGTCTCAGAAGGTTGTGCTCTTCTAAGAATTTGTTCATTTCTTCCAGATTGTCCATTTTATTGGCATATAGTTGCTTGTAGTAATCTCTCATGATCCTTTGTATTTCTGCAGTGCAATTAACAAGAAATTTTTATTTCTTTTTCATTTCTAATTCTGTTGATCTGAGTCTTCTCCCTTTTTTTCTTAATGAGTCTGGCTAATGGTTTATCAATTTTGTTTATCTTCTCAAAGAAGGAGCTTTTAGTTTTATTGATCTTTGCTATCATTTCCTTCATTTTTTTTTTCATTTATTTCTGATCTGATCTTTATGATTTCTTTCCTCCTGCTAACTTTGGGGTTTTTTTGTTCTTCCTTCTCTAATTGCTTTAGGTGTAAGGTTAGGTTGTTTATTTGAGATGTTTCTTGTTTCCTGAGGTAGGATTTTATTGCTATGAACTTCCTTCTTAGAACTGTGTTTGCTGCATCTCATAGGTTTTGGGTCGTCGTGTTTTCATTGTCATTTGTTTCTAGGTATTTTTTTGATTTCCTCTTTATTTCTTCAGTGATCTCTTGGTTATTAAGTACTGTATTGTTTAGCCTCCATATCTTTGTGTTTTTTACAGATTTTTTTCTGTAATTGCTATCTAGTCTTATAGCATTGTGGTCGGAAAATATACTTGATATGATTTCAATTTTCTTAAATTTACCAAGGCTAGACTTGTGAACCAAGATATGATCTATCCTGGAGAATGTTCCATGAGCACTTCAGAAGAAAGTGTATTCTGTTGTTTTTGGGTGGAATATCCTTTAAATATCAATTAAGTCGATCTTTTTTAATGTATCATTTAAAGATTGTGTTTCCTTGTTTATTTTCATTTTGGATGATCTGTCCATTGGTGAAAGTGGGGTGTTAAAGTCCCCTACCATGATTGTGTTACTGTCGATTTCCCCTTTTATGGCTGTTAGCATTTGCCTTATGTATGGAGGTGCTCCTATGTTGGGTGCATAAATATTTACAATTTTTATATCTTCTTCTTGGATTGATCCCTTGCTCATTATGTAGTGTCCTTCTTAGTCTCTTGTAATAGTCTTTATTTTAAAGTCTATTTTGTCTGATGTGAGAATTGCTACTTCAGCTTTCTTTTGATTTCCATTTGCACAGGATATCTTTTTCCATCCCCTCACTTTCAGTCTGTATGTGTCTGTAGGTCTGAAGTGGGTCTCTTGTAGACAGCATATATATGGGTCTTGTTTTTCTATCCATCCAGCCAGTCTATGTCTTTTGGTTGGAGCATTTAATCCATTTACATTTAAGGTTATTACTGATACGTATGTTCCTATGACCATTTTCTTAATTGTTTTGGGTTTGTTATTGTAGGTCTTTTCCTTCTCTTGTGTTTCCTGCCTTGAGAAGTTCCTTTACCATTTCTTGTAAAGCTGGTTTGGTGGTGTTGATTTCTCTTAGTTTTTGCTTGTCTGTGAAGTTTTTAATTTTTCTGTCAAATCTGAATGAGATCCTTGCTGGGTAGAATAATCTTGGTTGTAGGGTTTTCCCTTTCATCACTTTAAATATGTTCTGCCACTCCCTTCTGGCTTGCAGAGTTTCTGCTGAAAGATCAGCTGTTAACCTTATGGGGATTCCCTTGTATGTTATTTTTTTGTTTTTCCCCTGCTGCTTTTAATATTTTTCTTTGTATTTAATTTTTGATCATTTGGTTAATATGTGTCTTGGCATGTTTCACCTTGGATTTATCCTGTATGGGACTCTCTGCGTTTCCTGGACTTGATTAACTATTTATTTTCCCATATTAGGGAAGTTTTGAACTATAATCTCTTCATATATTTTCTCAGTCTCTTTCTTTTTCTCTTCTTCTGGGACCCCTATAATTCAAATGTTGGTGCAGTTAATGTCGTCCCAGATGTCTCTAAGACTGTCCTCAATTCTTTTCATTCTTTTTACTTTATTTGCTTTCTGGTAGTTATTTCCACTATTTTATCTTCCAGGTCACTTATCCATTCTTCTGCCTCAGTTATTCTGCTATTGATTCCTTCTAGAGAATTTTTAATTCCATTTATTGTGTTATTCATCATTGTTCATTTGCTCTTTTGTTTTTCTAGGTCCTTGTTAAACTTTTCTTGTATTTTCTCCAATCTATTTCCAAGATTTTGGATCATCTTTACTATCATTACTCTTAATTCTTTTTCAGGTAGACTGCCTATTTCCTCTTCATTTGTTTGGTCTAGTGGGTTTTTGCCTTGCTGCTTCATCTGCTGTGTGTTTCTCTTTCTTCTCATTTTGCTTAACTTACTGTGCTTGAGGTCTCCTTTTCGCAGGCTGCAGGTTCATAGTTCCCATTGATTTTGGTGTCTGTCCCCAGTGGCTAGAGGTTAGTTCGGTGGCTTGTGTAGACTTCCTGGTGGAGGGGACTAGTGCCTGTGTTCTGGTGGATGAGGTTGGATCTTGTTTTCTAGTGGGCAGGACCTCGTCCCATGGTGTGTTTTGGGGTGTCTGTGACCTTATTATGATTTTAGGCGGCCTCTCTGCTAATGGATGGGATTGTGTTCCTGTCTTGCTAATTGTTTGGCATAGGGTGTCCAGCACTGTATCTTGCTCGTGGTTGAGTGGAGCTGGGTCTTAGCATTGAGATGGAGGTCTCTGGGAGAGCTTTTGCCATTTGATATTACATGGAGCCAGGAGGTCTCTGGTGGACAAATATCCTGAACTCAGCTCTCCCACCTCAGAAGCACAGGCCTGACACCCAGCCAGAGCACCAAGACCCTGTCAGCCACATGGCCCAGAATAAAAGGGAGAAAAAAAGAAAGAAAGAAAGAAAAAAATAAGGTTACTAAAATAAAAAATATATTAAAAATTAAAAAAAATTAAGAAGTAATACTGAAAAAAGAAAGAAAGAAGAGAGCAAACAAACCAAAAAACAAATCCACCAATGATAACAAATGCTAAAAACTCTACTAAAAAAAAAAAAAGACAGAACTCTAGGACATATGGTAAAAACAAAGCTATAGAGACAAAAATCACACAAAGAAGCATACACATAGACACTCACAAAAAGAGAGAAAGGAAATAAAATATATATCTATATATAAAAAAAAAGGAAGAGAGCAACCAAATCAATAAATGAATCTATCAGTGATAATAAACTCTAAATACTAAACTAAGATAAACATAAGTCCAGAAACAAATTAGATGCAGAAAGCAAACCCCAAGTCTACAGTTGCTCCCAAAGTCCACCGCCTCAGTGTTGGGATGATTTATTATCTTTTCAGGTATTCCAGAGATGCAGGGTACATCAAGTTGATTGTGGAGATTTAATCTTCTGCTCCTGAGGCTGCTGGGAGAGATTTCCCTTTCTCTTCTTTGTTCGCACAGCTCCTGGGGTTCCGCTTTGGATTTGGCCCTGCCTCTGTGTGTAGGTCACCTGAGGGTGCCTGTTCCCTGCCCAGACAGGACGGAGTTAAAGTAGCAGCTGATTAGGGGGCTCTGGCTCACTTAGGCCAGGGGGAGGGAGGGGTACGGGATGCGGGGCTAGCCTGCAGCAGCAGAGGCTGGCATGACTTTGCACCAGCCTGAGGCGTGCCGTGCGTTCTCCCGGGGAAGTTGTCCCTGGATCACGGGAGCCTGGCAGTGGCGGGCTGCACAAGCTCCAGGGAGGGGAGGTGTGGAGAGTGACCTGTGCTTGCACACAGGCTTCTTGGTGGCTGCAGCAGCAGCCTTAGTGTCTCATGCCCGTCTCTAGTGTCCACGCTGATAGCCGCGGCTCGCGCCGGTCTCTGGAGCTCGTTTAGGTGGTGCCCTGAATCCCCTCTCCTCACGTGCCCTGAAACAATGGTCTCTTGCCTCTTAAGCAGTTCCAGACTTTTTCCTGGACTCCCTCCCGGCTAGCTGTGGTGCACTAGCCCCCTTCAGGCTGTGTTCACAAAGCCAACCCCAGTCCTCTCTCTGGGATCCGACCTCCGAAGCCGAAGCCTCAGCTCCCAGCCCTCAACCGCCCCAGGGGGTGAGCAGACAAGCCTCTAGGGCTGGTGAGTGCTGGTCGATCCTCTGTGCAGGAATCTCTCTGCTTTGCCCTCTGCACCCCTGTTGCTGCGCTCTCCTCCGTGGCTCTGAAGCTTCTCCCCCACCACCCCCCATCTCCACCAGTGAAGGGGCTTCCTAGTGTGTGGAAACTTTTCCTCCTTCTCAGCTCCCTCCCATGGGTGCAGGTCCCATCCCTATTCTTTTGTCTCTGTTTTTTCTTTTTTCTTTTGCCCTACACAGGAACATGGGGAGTTTCTTGCCTTTTGGGAAATCTGAGGTCTTCTGCTCATGTTCAGTAGGTGTCCTGTAGGAGTTGTTCCACATGTAGTTGTATTTCTGATGTATTTGTGGGGAGAAAGGTGATCTCTGCATCTTACCCCTCTGCCATCTTGAAGGTCTCTCTCCAAAAATACAATTCTTTTTCATTTAGGCACATATTACTTTTTCCTGAGCTCTTCTTTCCTTTATATAATCAGTTCCCATCCTGTATCATTTTCTTTCAGCTTGAAAACATATTCCTTTACCATTTCTTATGATATATATATGTTGGCAACACTTTCTTCAGCTTTCATTCATCTAAAAATAAATTTGTTTTTTCCTCCCTTTGTGGAATGTGTTCACTAGACATATAATTCTGGGTGGAAAATCTCCCCCTCTGTTCCCTCTCCCCTTCCCCAAATTCCAGTTCTTTAAATATAGACATTTCTTTGTGTTCCGACTTCCATTGTTTCTAACGAAGAAAGAATTGTCACTATTTTTTCCTTTTGTATGTAATGTGCCATTTACCTCTGGGGGCTTCTAAGATGTTTCTCTTTATCTTTGATTTTCATCAGTAGGTATGACTGTGATGTGAATAGGTTTGGTTTCATTTTTATTTACTCTACTGGAAGTTAGGTAAACTTTTGGTATCTGTACAATGATATTTTTCACCAAATTTGGGAAAAATTTGGTCACAACTCCTTTACATATTTTCTCTGCTCCATTTTCTCTCTCCTCTTATTATGGGACTCTATGTACACATATATTAAATTTCTTAATGTCTTCCCACAGGCCAATGAGAATCTATTTTTTTTCTACCCTATTTCTCTGCTTTTCAGAGAGGTTAATTTCCATGGATGTCTTAAAGTTTATTGACTTTTCCTAATGCTATTTCCAATCTTTTATTAATGTCAAATAGTGACTATTTAAAAATTTCAGAGGTTTTAATTTTCAGAGTTAGTATTTTTATTCACCTTAAAAAGATAATTTCCGTTTCTTGGCGGAGATTTTCCATCACGTCACTTATTAAGACCTATTTTTGTTTAAATACTTCAACCTGTTTAACAGCTGCTTTAAAGTCATTGTCTGCCAGTTTTAATGTTGGATCATTACCCTTTGATTTATATTTTTCTTGACCATGGATACTATTTTCCCTGCATCTTTGAATGCATAGAAATTTTTAATTTTATTGCAAACTGGACATTGTGGAGTATATATTGTAGAGTTTGGGCTATATTGTCTTCCTTAAAAGAACATTGAGTTTTTTTCTGACAGGCAATTGATTACTGGAAGGTTTCCTTCATCTTACTGAAGCTCTGTTTAGTGTTTGTAAGGACATGTCTAGAGTAGCTGTAAACTAAGACATGGTTCTTAAGAAACTCCTGAGGCGTGGCCATTCTGAGGTTTCAGCTGTGTGCTTAGGATATTAACAATGCTTTTCACTCTCAGTGGGCCAGTATTTCATATTATTCTTTAAAAAATCTCCATACCACTATCAACCTTGTAGCAGTAGCAGTCACTCTGATAGATGTTATAGAATCTCACACTGAATATGCACAGGCTAGGACTTGTCCAGGGATCTGAAGAAACCCCCCTCCTTCAGACACTCACCTATGGTATTCTGTTGCCTCTTCCTCTCTGCTGTTCTGTGCTACACTTCCAGGTGCTTCTGGAGCCGTGCACTTGGATCTTTTCCTCCTCAGCTCAGTGGGACCACTGAGCTGTGCCTGGGTTCTAATTCTCTGTGCAGTTGGAAAATTATATATACATATATCCAGGCAGAGAACAGTATAAATCACGGGGCTTACCTGTTTTGTTTCCCCTCTCTCAAGAATTGTACTACTGGGACTGCCCTGGTGGCCCAGTGGTGATGAGTCCGCCTTCCAATGCAGGGGACGTGGGTTCGACCCCTGGTTGGGGAACTAAGATCCCACATGCCACGGGGCAACTAAGCCGACACGTCACAACTAGTGAGCTCACGCCTCAACCTGCTTGCCACAAACTACAGAGCTCATGTGTTCTGGAACCCGGGCGCCACAACTACAGAGCCTACACGCCCTGGAGCCTGCACACCACAACTAGAGAGAAGCCTGTGTGCCGCAATTAGGGAGCCCACCTGTTGCGACTAAGACCCGACAGAGCAAAAAAAGAAAAAAAAAAGAATTGCATTACTCTGTTGCCCACTATCCAATGCCTGAAAGTAGTAGCCTTATATATTTCGTCCTGTTTTTGTTTGTTTAGGGCAGGGAGATAAGTCTAAGTCTGGTACCTGTTTATCCAACATAGCAGGAATGAGGAATCTTTCAACTGAGTACTATTTTTAAAATTTATTTTATTGAAGTGTAGCTGATTTACAATGTTGTGTTAACTTCTGCTGTACAGGCAAGTCATTCAGTTATATATATATATATATATATTCTTTTTCATATTCTTTTGCATTATGGTTTGTCACAGGATATTGAATATAGTTCCCTGTACTATATAGTAGGACCTTGGTTTTTTTATCCATTCTATATATAATAGTTTGCATCTGCTAATCCCAAACTCCCACTCCATCCTTCTCTCATCCCCCAACCCCCTTGGTAATCACAAGTCTCTTCTCTATGTCTTTGAGTCTATTTCTGTTTTGTAAATAAATTCATTTGTGTCATATTTTAGATCCCACACATAAGTGATATCATATGGTATTTGTCTTTCTCTTTCTGACTTACTTCACTTAGTATGATAACCTCTAGGTCCATCTGTGTTGCTGCAAATGGCATTATTTCATTCTTTTTTATGGCTGAGTAGTATTCCATTGTGTGATGTGTGTGTGTGTGTGTGTGTGTGTGTGTTTGTGTGTGTGTGTATCATATTTTCTTTATCTATTCATCTGTTGATGGACACTTAGTTTGCTTCCATGTCTTGGCTATTGTGAATAGTGCTGCAATGAACATTGGGGTGCATGTATCTTTTTGAATTATGGTTTTCTCTGGGTATGCGCCCAGGAGTGGGATTGCTGGATCATATGATAGCTCTATTTTTAGTTTCGTAAGGAACCTCCATACTGTTCTCCATGGTGGATGTATCAATTTACATTCCCACCAACAGTGTAGGAGGGTTCCCTTTTCTCCTCATTCTCTCCAGCATTTATTATTTGTAGATTTTTTAATGACAGCCATTCTGACCAGTGTGAGGTGGCACCTCATTGTAGTTTTTATTTGCATTTCTCAACTGAGTACTATTTTTTTCTATAAATTTATTTATTTTTTAATGTTTGGCTGTGTTGGGTCTTCATTGCTGCATGCGGGCTTTCTCTAGTTGGGGTGATCGGGGGCTACTCTTTGTTGCGGTGCACGGGCTCTAGGCGCGTGGGCTTCAGTAGTTGTGGCATGTGGGCTCAGTAGTTGTGGCTCACGGGCTCTAGAGCGCAGGCTCAGTAGTTGTGGTGCATGGGCTTCGTTGCTCCGTGGCATGTGGGATCTTCCTGGACTAGGGCTTGAACCCGTGTCCCCTGCATTGGCAGGCGGATTCTTAACCACTGTTCCACCAGGGAAGCTCCTGAGTACTATTTTTGATGATAGGAATATACATAATCATTATTAAAATTCACTGCATATGCCACTTTGTTATATGGGAGCCTTGAGTTGCAAGGTAGAGAATTCATTATTAGTTCAGAGATGTGGGTCTACAGCACATAGTCAGAGGTCAAACACGTTTGTGACTGACTGACAATTTTTTTCATAGTTGATGAGAATTTTGTTTCCAAATTCAGATTCTTTCTCTGTTATTCCCAGATTACACAATCTATCTTCACAAAGTGACAGAGATTTTCACATGCACAATTCAGGATCAAGCAGGAAATGGCCAGCCTGTGTTGTCACCTATAACAGGAACATTGATTTTGTTTTGTTCATGGTGAAAGGTTAAGGAAAAAAATAAAAGGGAAAAGAGAAATGTTGTATTAAACTTTTTAAACTGCCAATCTGTATGAATCAAATAATCCTTCCCTTATCCCCACTTGCTCTTTCCCTTTAATTCTTTTCTTCATTATATATATTTATTTCTTCTTTTGATTTGTCTTTAATGTTAAGCATTGGATACACATACAGACTTTGCTTTATTTCTCCTTCCTTTTTATATTCTATTCTATCTTTAACCACTAGATCAAGGATATAACTAAAGACATTTTAAAACATCTAAATCAGTTTCTAAGTCAACTGTAAAATGGTCTTCCTTTTGACAAGTTATTTGAAGGATCCATCTATTTAAGCCTCTAAGTCAGATCTGGAGGAGCAACGCCCGAAAAAAGAAAAATGTCTGTTTATTTTAAAATGTTAAATCAAGCAATTCTTAACTATGCAGTTGGTTTTCAATATGACTTTCATAACACAGTACATCTATTTGTGTTGTTACTGTTGTTTTAGGTCTGTTCCCTTTTTGAAAAGTTATAGAGAATTTGGCTCTTTTTGAATTTAGTATTTATGGTTTCATGTTATAATACTTTGGATATTTCCCCATAAGTCTCTTGGCAAAGGGGCATCAAAACACAGAAGTTTGAGTTACTAATTTTAATTTTTTGATTTTAATATAATTCTTTTGCCTCTGGTTTCTTAGCATACTACCCATTTTGGTATTTTCCCCCATTCCTGGAAGAAAAATGACCCTAGGGTCTGTCAACTGACACACCAGCAAACCTTCGTGTCCCGAAATGTTCCTGGAAAAATCTATTCATGGTACATTGACCCAGCACTGCCCCACTGATCATTCAGCTGCACAACTAAATTCTTCTCTCAGATACACATTTACACACCTCCTGTTCACAGTCATATCAAGTTTTAAATGGTGCTGAAATTTCTGATACTGTAAGAAACAGTGGAAAGTGCACCGAGCGTGGAATCAGATAAACCTGGATTTGATTCTTGGCTCCATTGCTTGCAAGCTCTGTAGCCCCTCTAAATCACAGATTCCTCACTAGTAACATTCAAATCATAAATATCATTCATATGTCCCACGTAGATGATGTACCTTGCAGGATTTATGAGCCCACATAGGAGCTCTTAGCAAGTGTATCGTATTTGTAATTCTTTATAAACACTAGTCACTTAACTTCAGGAAGCCTGGAGGTAATAGATTCTCTTTTCACCAGAGTTGATTTATCAAACAATTAAATGTTTTTTTTTTTTGTTTTTTTGTAATTAATTCATTTTGTCTTGAGGAGAGAGTCCACACCACCCTTTAGGTAGTTAGAGCCAGCGGGCTATCCCATATTGACCAAGTGACTTGGGAGCAAAAGTTTTCTGGCTAACTTGGCAATGGACATTTCTCAAAGGAAAACAAAAATGGTTTGTTTTGCAAAAGTCTGAATTCTTTACTCTCTGCTGTAGATCTCATTCAAAGTTCATCTTACTAGGTTTTTGTTAATTGTTTTTAAAGATAAACCACAGACCCTGTAGCCAGAGAGAAACTGAATAAAAATCCCAACGTTGCTACTTCCTAGCTGCACGCCATCACTCAAGTTGCCTATTCTTTATGAATCTCATCTTTATTACTCATTAAATGGGAATAACATCACCTACCTTTTAGGGTGTTTGTCATGATTAAATGAGGTAGCCTATGTAAAAATGTTCACCCTTGACTGCCATCAAATATTAACTGCCTTTCCACTTCTCCCTTCTGCCTCTGATCTATGCTACTGAATAATGACTTGAAAGATCTCCTGGATTTTAGAAGCCAACATATTCAATCTTATGACCAAGAAAGTATATCTTGTACTTTGGTCATTTGTGTTGGTCTAATAATCCATACAATTTCTGAATCTGAATTTTACCTTAAAGTTTTAGCATGAAAACCTATATGTGACTGAAATTGTATAAGTAGAATAATTTAAACCATTTGGCATTTCTCTTAATATTATTAAATGGAATACTTTCATTGATTGCAAACTGTGAAGCCCACCATGATTTTGGTCACACACTTGGGATAATTCATGTCGTATCTAGAATTTTACTCATGTATCAAGATGCCCCTATGTGATATGTATGACATCAGAGGTCCAAAGTTTTTGGATCAGTGATGAGGAGAAAATGATAAAACCTGGATTGATATTAGGGCACCTCCCTGCCTGGCTCCAATTAGGCTTTGTTATTTAGAGCATAATATCAAATACCTTGGTAAATGTACAGATTTGAGATTATTGTGTGACTGTCTTTGGGGTTCCAAGGGACCAAACTGTGTAAATCATTCCAGAAGGAAGTGAATTTTAGTGTGGGAAATAAGTACATAAAAGACAAGTTTTGTGATGAAATGAGAGAAAAGCTTTTTTCATTTCCCTGGGTCTGAGAGACAGTTTGGTGTAGGTACAGAGCCATAGAGATGACCTGAGCCTTTCTGGCAATGGGGATGGGAAACTGCGCTTGGTTCCAGGGAAGCAGCCAAGATGGCTCAGGGAGATGGCCCTTAAAGAACATTGGGAGTTGTCTGGGCTCCTACCGTTTATTGTAAATCATTCTGTGCCTTGCTTGTTGCCCTTCCATCATCCCTGGACCATCTATTAACCTTCATCAAGAGTAATGGAATGATCTTTCTTATTTTGTGAGAGATTGAAAAGAAAGGCATGTTCTATACTTGGAACAATATAAGAAAGTAATAGCTATATTGGCTCTCCTGAGTCTAGAGTGGTGATCGCAGCTATGGTAACCAGCAAGGATAGCTGTGTACATTGAAGCTGTGAGCCCTCAGAGGTTGCTGGCAGCAAAAGCAATCAACGGTGGCCCATCAGGAGGGGAAGAACTGGGTTGAGAGAACACAGAAACATTTTTCTGGAGATGGTGCCCTGGAAATCACTGACAAAACTGTGAATATACAAGGGTCTAATTACCAGCAAGGAAGGCAGTGGAAGCTCTTATTTTTGGAACTTAAATTATACATTGACTAAATAGAATTTATTCATAAGCTGTTTTTAATTAACATTTTAACATTTATAGTAAGAATTCAGAACAAATTAAATTATTCAGATTCAGTTATAAAAATATAGTTAATATATTGTGTGTTAATCTTGGAAGTGGAGTATTTTAAGTAAGATCATAAAGATTTGTAATCCTTGCCACTAGGAAAAATAAATATTTTCCAGATTGGGAAATTGAAAAAAAAAACAGGTTGGAGTGGGAAGAAGAGACTGAAGGAATGGAATGACAGGATTTTTATGTCTACACGAGGAGCATGTGGTCATGTTGGGGGAGGAGATTTCAGAGCAGCTCTTTGGTTAAGGTCATAGAATACAGTTTGTAAAGATATTTGATCTAAAGAGAAGGTACACACTTGAAGCATTTGAGCTGCATAATTACTATCACTTTAAAAAAGCAAAAATTGTTCATTCTCCTTTAATCAGCTTATCTTCTTGTCTCTGTGATGGTACTTCTCCAGCAAGGATGTACTGCTTTATATGGATTATTTTCCTTTCTTTCCAACAGATCTTGAAATAAACATTTGTGTTAGCATTCTTGTATGCACCAAAGCATTGGGAAGTTAGCTACCTTTTACTTCTAGGATTTAACATTAAACAAACAGACAGTTACAAAGACTACCTAAAGTTCCACATTGTTCCTTAAGAAAATATCTCACTAGGTTAAACCTCTGATTTTATTGGCTCTTTTCTAGGTACAGAACCTCAAAAGGCTGAAGAATATTAAGGATACCATAAGATTTTAGCTTTGGAAGTTATCTTAAATGTCATCTTGTCTGATCCTCTTAACCATTCAGGGATCTTTTCTGTGTGATCTCTAATATTTTTTCTGTTTAAATGTCCTACTTCTTATTCCTTATAAGTAATACCATTTGGAACAACTCAAGAAGTTTTGAACTTTCTGAGGTTTAAGCTATTAATCTTCAAATTACACATAGAGAAGGCCCTGATAAACTTTACCACCCTCTTGCCCCCTTTAGAGACCCAGCAGTCTCCTCTGATCAACAATGAACTTCCCTCCTTTTTCATGGGAGGTTAAGCCCAGTGACCTTTAAGATCTCTGCCTGCTCAAAAGCTCTCTCGTTTGGAAGCCTATAGTCGAGAGGCATGCGGAAACTTTGATGTCACCAGATCTCTCTCTAGCTATGTGAGCAGATCACCGATGTTGGGAGATCCTCACTCGTTATTGAGAGATCCAGAGCTCTTTCTTTACTATGGGATTCTCTGTTTGGGATGCTTCCTCAATTGCCTCTCTGTGGTTGGTCAGAATTAATGTGAATGGAGAGAAACCATCAACCATAATGTAGCTAGACACACACTTTAAGTGCTCAGGGATGCAGCTGAACATGAACCGTAAGCTCTGATTCATAGTAGTGTTCCTGGCACAAGCAACAGAACACCCCAGGATCTTCTGTAAAATGAGGAAAGCTACAACAGGATTTAATCAGGCAGGATGTTGAAATATTGTACTCATGGTTGGGTCCTCTTCTCCCATCTGTGTAGTATCTCTACATCTCTGCTGCTTCCTTGGACCTGGTGGGTTCTTAGTCTACTTAGCAGGATGTGATGTTAACCCTTGGATAGTTTGGTAGAGATGACTTTCAGAGTTTTGTGTCAACAGTATGTTCCGCAACTATTCACTGAATCCTATTGCTTTCTGGCATAATGCCAGAGGCTTCACCAGCTTTGTCTTACAGTTTTTTTCAACACTAACCTGTAAAGTAGGTATTATTACCTTCAGTTTACAGATAAAGAAACTGAGACACTGAGAAGGTTAAGCAATGGGCTCAAATCACATGGCTAATGCGTGGCACAGTTGTATTTGAACACAAATTCCTGTATTAGTTTCTAGAGCTGCTATAACCAGTTACACAAACTTAGTGGCTTAAAAGAACAAAATTTACTACCTTATAGTACTATAGGTCAGAAATCCAACATGGTCCTCACTGGGCTAAAATCAAGGTACCCATAGAGCTTCTTTTCTTTCTGGATGCTCTTTGGGTGAATTGGTTTCCTTGCCTTTTCCAGCTTCTAGAGCCCACCTGCATTCCTTGACTTGTGGCCCTCTTTTTCCATCTTCAGAGCTAGCAACATGGAATCTCAGTGACTCTGCTTCCATTATCACATCTCTTTCTCTCCACAGCTGGGAAAGGTTCTCAGATTTTAGGGACCCAATCTAAGAGGATTGGGCCTAGGAGAATCTCTGCATCTCAAGCGTCTTAACCACATCTGCAAGTCACTTTGCCATGTAACATATCATATTAACAAGTTCCTGAGATTAGGACATAAACATCTGGGGGACATTATTCTGCCTACCACCCCTCCTTTTGATTCTATTTCCATAAACCTATTGTTCCAGACTAGCCTTGCTTCATAAATTTTGTGACATTTCCAGCATCTAACCTATTCCTGACAAATGGTGAACACTCAATAAATATTTTTGAGCAAATGAATAAATATACTAACAAACATACCAGAATTTGGAAGGGTCGTTTCCCTGCACACAAATGGACTAATAATGATTGATTCAAGGGGTAATTGTTTGTAACATCATTCTAGACTCTTAAATTGGAGGATAAATGTTAATCAGTTTTCCCAGAGGAGCAGAGATGCTTATTCGGTGTGCAGTTGAAGCAATATGATGTGCTCTTGCCGCACAACCTTGGCTAATTAGTTGACAGCTTTGCTAACGCGTGTATTATTGGGAATATTATGAATGCAACTGATCTCTGCTTTAAGGGTGATCCCTTTGGTCTGGAATCCTTCTGGGAAAAGAATATTCAGAAATTTCAAGTAAGCTAAAAAATTCAAAAGAAAGAATTGATGAAGTTTTCCTTATAAGTTTTTTTTTTTTTTTTTTTAAACCTGGTTCGACTGGAGACTGGGTATATGCAATTAGTCAGGATGCCAGAAAATAAGCCCCTTACGGATGCACATTAATTGGAGTCAGTGGGAATACTGCAGGAATGCTTCTCTGAATTAAACACTTGGTGTTATCTAGCATGAGAGGGGGAAAATTGAAGTCTGACAATTTGGTGAAAAATAATTGTTTCTGGTATTAAGCTTCACTGGACAGGGGGGCAGAGTGGGAACCCTGGAGGAGATGACTGAACAAAGGTGGGCTAGCTGACACATTGCGAAGACCAATCTGAATGCTGAGACTTGAGGATGGGCTTGGAGCCAGTAAGCTCCCAGGGTAGCGGTACAAGAAACTGCGATCGGTACTAAACCAATTTTTAGACAAAGTGTGAAATTAGATCGTGGATCACCAGGGTACATAACAAAATAATACCTTGACTAGGTTTTGGCATCTTTATGCGGTTAAAGAATCCTGTTTAAACAGGGAGTGAAAGATGGCACAGTGCCTTTGGCAAGCTTTCAAAATGCCCAGTATCTCTCTTTGGCTTGCCTCTAGTCTCCCTAGAGACAGGTACCTATAGACGTTACATGAACCCAAACAGGCAGCTGAGCAAGGCAGGCAAACTATAAAGGGGAGACGGTGTGCCTTTAACGAAAAACTGAGGGTGTAAATGTGGGCTTCCCCAGACAGAGATAAATATATGCATTTCTCAGCGGTACAGAAAAATAACTGTGAGCATAACAGCAATGTCACTTCAAATTACTTACTGCTTGAGTTAGGAGAGGCAAATGTTTTATTAATAAACAGGTGGTTAGAGCATTATTTGTTCCCAACTATCAGAGTCTAGGAGGGCAGGGAAGGCCAAGCTGAAAGTTCTGACAAGAGAAATGATTTACTGATTTCGTGTGAGTGACAGACTGGTGATGAAAAGGGACTCGACTGTGCAGGTCAGGGAGCAGCTGAAGGGAGGTGGTCAGAGCTCTGCGAGCCCCAGCTTCGCTGGGATGGAGAGCTTGCTCACGGAAGCGAGATCCTGTCCTGCCTGGATTGATTAGTGTGGACCTAATCAATCCCTCCTTGGGGAGGAAGGGAGAGAGAGAGACAGACAGATAGACAAAGAGAGACAGAGAGGGAAAGAGATGGAGAGGGGAGGGCGGGAGGAGGGAGGGACTGGGAAAGATATATGCTTCATTTGGTGCAGCGTGTAATTTAGGAACTGCACACTCATCTATCACAAGCTGGCTAATAGCTAATCAATGATTGCAAAGCCCTCGGAAGGTAGTATGTTTTATACAAATGCTGAATAACAAAAATGCTGGAATTTGGTCAAATCTAGCCTGCCAGGGAAAAGCTGGGAAGGTAATTGGCTTGGGGAAGGGCAAGGGTGACTCTAGGACCCTCACTGTATAAACCACAACCGGATCAGCATGCGGGTGGCGGGAGGTGGTGTTGAAGAGCTCAGGGGCAGCTTAACTGTGGTGTAATTAGGGGTACTGCACTCTAGGAGGCAACTCCCCACTCTCCTGGATTCCTGGCCACTGTTTTCAAACTGGCCTGTTCCAGGGACAAGCTCACAGCACTCGTTGGTTTGTATGAATGAAACTTCCGGATTAGAGGCTGCACTGATAGTGATTTATCAGTGTAGAGCCGTCACAACAAAGTCATTGTAAAGACATTCCGCATTTACTACCAACACAAACCCTCCTTCCTTTTGCAAAGGCTTTGGCTTTCCACAGACACCTGCACCTTCCCCTAGGAACAAGACCTCACAGTCTGGTAATTCTTCACCCCGTGACAGCTCTTTGAAGAGAAAAACTTAACACACTTTTGATTCCCAAAACTCCGTTTGCCATTTTAGGATCGTTGGTAGTTCTCTACCTATATCGTTGTTACCATAATCATTTTATTTTTTAGGAAGGGAGATACAACTCCTCCTCTTTAGGAAATTTAATTACCAGGGTATTCATCTGTCAATTTCAGGCTGCTCAATGAAGTCCTACTGCAAAAACAGCTGTAGCCAACAATATTGCAACAGTGTATTCTTAAGCAAACAGCAACGTCTCCGGAATGTGGTGCATAAATATTAATTAGGAAGAGAAACAAGACAGCAGTGAAACTGTTTCTATTAATTATTTTGGCTCCTTTTCAAATTTGTTACAGTTTATCTGACTTTCTTTTTCGGAAGCTCTCGGAATAATCTGTTTTAGCCTATTTATGCACGGAAGGTGTCTGAAAGTCAGGGACTAAATTTAGTGGTAAGTCCTCCTTAGAAGAACTTTTCTTCTTCTTCTTTGCTAATCTGGGCCCATGGTGAAGGCAGAGAGGAGTTATTTTCACTTCCCCTGTTTTGGCCAGATGGTTCTTGTGGACAAGCTGTTGGGGGGATTCCCAGGACTTCTTGGCTTTTGTTGGGCCTTCTTCCCAGTAACTGTTGACTCAAAACTTCCCAGAGTCTTCTGGTGCTCAAGAGCTCAGACAGTTCACACTGAAAAGTCAAAAATAAATACAGTACCGATGCAGAAGATTCTTAGTCATTCAGATGAATTTACCTGGGAATATCCGTTCTCTGTAGCACAGTCAACGCCCAGAAGCAGAACACAGAGTTCTCTGAGCCGCTAAATGAGTGTCCAGAGCGAATTTCCCAGTTAATTTAACATTTTATTTGGCAAAGTCCTAGCCAGTTTGATTATTTTTCTATTTTTTTTTTCCAATCTGTCTATTTATTTATTTATTTGAGCCCAGAGAAGATTAGAAGTAAGATGTGAAGAAGGTAAGTACAGTGCAACTGCTAGAGATGTGTAAAGACAGGAGCCGGAAGTGATCCCTGATGCCGGATTAAGAGAGATTAGAATAAGTAGACACAGCAGCAGGCCTGAAAGCAGTGGCTAAACCACTGAGAATGATGAAGACAGAAACCCGCACATCCCCTCCACCGTCAGAGACCTCACCAGAAAATATTCCACATTCTGAACCCCAGCCTTGTATCATCAAGAGCAGAATCAATTTAATTCACAAAAGAAGAATCGCAAATGGCCGATAAACAAAGGAAGAGATGTTTGCCACAGGTAATCAAAGAAATGCAAATTAACCCTGAAAGCCATATCTATGTATCTGTCAAATTGGCAAAGCTTTAAAAACCAAATGACAGCCCGTGTTGCCAAAGGGGCAAAGAAGCAGGTGTTCTCAGCTGTCTTGGGCAGAGTTGTGAACTGGTACAAACTTTCTAATGGACACTTTGACAGTGGATGGAAAAAGCTTTAAAATGTGTACACCCTTTGGCCCAGTGTTTCTAAATATAAGACTTTATTCCCCAAACCATTGTGTGCTCATAATGTGTCAGGAGTTTCGCTAAGCTATGTCATGGCATTGCTGCCTCGGGAACACTTTTGTTTGGCCAAGTGGCCAGTGGGGGCCTTAAAATGACACTAGCCCCTTTTTGCAAGCTTGTACCCTAAATCACAGCCCAGAGAGCCACAGGCAAATGTAAGTTCCTGTGATCTACAGTCTTCCTCACCTCCCAGGGCCTTGCCCTGGAGCACCCCTTAGGTAAGACCTCCTGTGGAGCTTACCCAAACCCCTTTCTTTTTGGTTCAAATTGGTGAATCCTGCCTTAGTTTGAGAACCCCGAGGCACTTCATCCATGGATCCCAGTAAAAGCAGGTGTCCCAGGTGCTGCCTCTCTCTTTGCCTTCAGCCTGCCTCGATTTCCCTGTGTGACCCTTTAGGTGTGCCCTGTACTTCCTCCAGGACCTGTGAGTAATAATCTTCTTGGTTTCAAGTTCTCTTGTGGTCTTTTGTTGAACCTCAGTTCACCATCCAGCAGCCTGTGCTCCGCTTAACAAATGTGGATTTAACAAAATTGTAACATAAGAATTTAACTTCAAAGATTGTTAGCAGAGACTTTTTGTGGCAAAAGAAAAATATTCTAATATTCTAAAAACCAGTTACGACCTAGCCAGGTAAAATAATACAAAGCAGTCACTAAATACGATATAGAAACTCTTTGTTGATATGGAAAGATTTTCCTGATAAATTAAGTGGAAAAAACAAAAAAGTTACAGAAAATTTACTAGTATATCTCTAGTTTTGCTTAAAAACACATAGAAAATAGAAAAACATATATCAAAATACTACTAATAATCTTTGAGTACTAGATTTGACTGGGTTTTACATTTTTAATGTTCTTTTTTATTCTTTTCCTTTTTTTTTTTATTCTTTTCCTTTTTGATGAAACATAATACTTATGTGTTAACATGGAATAAAAGTTTAAAAAATAATAAAAATTGGTCAATAAATCCTACATATTTTATAAGGAAAGTACTAAAAAGGAAGACAGACTCCAGTTATATGCGCATATTGTACTTTAAAAATAATAGGAAATGGTGCAGCACATTTTAGAACTATCTCCTTTTTATGATTTCCTCATTTATTCATTTCTCTGTTTTCTAGCAACACTTTCTGAGCACCTACTATGGGCTAGGCACTGAGTATGCAACAGTGAACAAAAAAATATGTTCCCTTCTAGGGATCTGATATACAGCATAGTGATTATAGTTATTAATGACGTGTTATATATTTGAAAGTTGCTGAGAGAGTAGATCTTAAATGTTCTCATGGCAATAAAGAAATGGTAATTATGTGACGTGATGGAGGTGTTAGCTAACGCTATGATGCTAATCATTTTGCAAAATATAAGTGTATCCAATCAACACGTTGTACATCTTCACTTTACACAGTATTGTGTGTCAAGTGTATCTCAATAAAGCTGGGGAAAAAAAAGTAAGTCCTTCCTTAGTGAAGCTTACAGTCGACATGGGGAGATGGACAATCCTGTAATTACACATAACAAAATTTGCAACCTTGACAAGTGTAAATTAGAGAGACACCAAGCATATCAGAGAGAATTAGGATGGGTGCAGAGAGCCTTTGGAGGGAGGGGACCAGGGAGCATGATGGATTGAGGGAAGGTAAAGTGAGGGGCTGTTTGCAGGGTGTGGTTCCATAGATAGGTGTAGGTGATGGATGGTACAGGGCCTTGAAGTCCATTCTAAGTTTTGTCTTAATCCCTTGCAGGGGAGCAAAATTTGCCACCCCAAAATGTCTCTTTGGCATGTGGATTATTTCAGGCTGAAAACAATTGAGGTCAAAAAGATTCAGGAAGAAACTTTGACCTTGCCCTAACTGCCTGAAAGGACATAGATAGAGGTTCTGTTCACTGACTAGAGCTATCACCAGAGATATCTGCAAGGTAGATTAGCTAGATGTGATGGAGGAAAATTCCAGGAAGGGCTTAGAGACCAGAGTCCACTCTGTGTCCCATTGTCTCTTCGTGGCCCAGCAAACGTTTATTTACCAAACATTTGCTTTTCCATCTCCCTGTGCATTACCTTCCTCCCCTTTGAAATACCAAACCACTACCCCCAACATCCTTTTTTGTCTTTAGCTGAAGATGGTATTTAAGGTGAGGTTTTCTGCCATTTTGGCAAGTTGCTTAGTTCTCCTGGGTCTCTCCCATGTACACACGTTATTAAATTTTTGTTTGATTTTTCTCCTGTTAATCTGTCTCATGTCAAATTAATTCTGTGCCAGCCAGAGGAACCTAGAAGGGTAGAGGAAAATTTCTTCCTCCCCAACACCCTCTTAAGAGTAACGGGAAGCTTTCAGTGCTTTCAGGCTTAGATATGAATATTTTGTTTGAAAAGATAATTCTGACTCTTGTGGAAGACACATGAGAGAAAGGCCTGAATGGGTACAGGCATAAAAATTAGAATGTTATAAAAATAAGGGAAGTAGAAAAGTAGAAGAGGAGGTTGCCTTGAAACATATGGTGACCACAGTAGAGATTGAGAAAGGGAATCCTATTTGAATGTTATTCAAGAAGTGAGTTTGGTATGGAGGTTCCTTAAATAACTAAAAATAGAGCTACGATATCATCCAGCAATCCTACTCCTGGGCGTATATCCAAAAGACAAAAAGATAAAAACTCTAATTCAAAAAGATACCTGCACCCCAATGTTCATTGCAGCACTATTTACAATAGCCACGACATGGAAGCAACCTAAATGTCCATCGACAGAGGAATGGATAAAGAAGATGTGGCATATATATATACAGTGGAATATTACTCAGTCACAAGAAAGAATGAAATAATGCCATTTGCAGCAACATGGATGGACCTACAAATTATCATACTAAGTAAAGTAAGTCAGACAAAGACAAATACCGTATGATGTCATTTATATGTGGAATCTATAAAACTGATACAGATAAACTTATTTACAAAACAGAAATAGATGCACAGACATAGAAAAAAAACTTATGGTTACCAAAGGGGAAAGGAAGGAGAAGGGATAAATTAGGAGTTTGGAATTAAAATATACACGCTGCTATATATAAAAGAGATAAACAATAAAGACCTACTGTATAGCACAGGAAACCATACTCAATATCTTGTAATAACCTATAATGGAAAAGAATCTGAAAAAGAATGTATATATAAAACTGAATCACTTTGCCATACACATGAAACTAACATAACAGGGTAAATCAACTACACTTCAATAAATAAAAAAGAAGTGAGTTTGGTGATAAAGTGGATGTGGGGCTAACGGAGGGGAGAGTCAAAGATAACTACTGTTTTGCCTGTATCATGACTGACAGGATGCTGGTACCATCTCTTGAGGTAAGAAACAAAGGCCAGCAGCCAAGGTTGGGGGCAGGGTGTGATCTGGTAATGATCTGATTTTGGACATGTTGGTCTGAAATGTATTTGAAACCCCCAAGAGGAAATGTCAAATGATAGATGATAATCCTTGTGAGAAATTGAGAAAAGGAAGCATCACAGAACTTTCTCAAATCTGGCCGTTTATTGTCACCCGACCCTGAGCCAAAAATCTGTCCTATTTTTTTCTTTATTTTCCTCAGAATAACTCTTCCCATAGAGTTCATGTATTTTGAGGGAGCCTTGGCAGCATCTCATAAAGTAAGATGGTCACACATGACCTGAAGTTTAGTTTGATGCAAAAACTGGGATCCACAGTTGATGATGGCCACCATCATGGGAGGTGATGGAGAGACCCATATTCTGGGTATTTCATTGTGTGTTGCTACTATCATCTCCTCTGAGAGCAGGTGGTGTATTTACACCTTCCTTTGTTTTTGAATAATGCCAAACACGGAGTTGTCATTTCAGTTTGCAGTTGGCCAAAGCTAGCTCCATAAATCAATCAATAGATAACTGGCTGAATCAACGTGTGAATTCAATTTATTTCTTCAGTACACATTGCTTGGGTATGTGTGCCACACATTTGTTGGATGTAACTGGTGTTTCTGAAGAAGAGATGATGGCGAGGACCTAGAATTCTTGGCTGGTTCCAGTCACTGCCTTGCTGCCTTGCTTGGTTCTTGCTCGCGGGTCTGGCCAGGGCACACTCAATTGCTACTAGAGTTTAGCCACTAAGCCTAGTTGGCCTGGGCCAGAGGACCTCTCTTGTTCTGTCAGCAGGAAAGTAGTCTGAAGGAACGCTCTAGCTGTCCTTTCATCATTTCCCTCAGCCTGCAGTGACAGGAAAGTGCAAGGGAATAGTCCACTTTCACAGAGTGAAAACAAGAACACAGCCAACGGCGAGAAATGTGGTAAATGAAAAATAAGTAACTTAAGCAGTCAATTCACACATACAAAAGGAAACATCTATAAATATGCAAAAATGGACTAAAATAAATGATTATAAGAGTTACATTCTTATCAGATTTACAAGAATTCAAAGAACTGATCCCAGTTAATACCGACCAGGGTACTGGGAAAGAGACACATTTACCCACTGTTGATGTAAATTGGTACAACTCTTTTTTGGGGGACGGGGGCATCAATTCAGCAACATATGCTCCTGGCTACAGCAGTATTACTTCTGGATATTTACCATCCTTTCAGTAATACCTAAGATTTTGGAGCTCTGACCATGTGTCAGGTGCTAGTTTATACTCTTTATAGGTATTAAGCTGTTTATTTTTCACAAAACTAGAGGCCGCGATAATGAGAGACCCGTGCACCACGATGAAGAGTGGCCCCCACTTGCCGCAACTAGAGAAAGCCCTCGCACAGAAACGAAGACCCAACACAGCCATAAATAAATAAATAAAAATAAATAAATTAAAAAAAAAATGAGTGAGGGTATAATGTTACTTAGATGACTGGATTTTTTTATACGGGAAAACAGTAAAGATCCCTAGCTTACTCCATTCACCAAAATAAATTATAGATACCTAAATATTATTAGGTTTCAAAATTCATAGAAGGACAAGAAATCATTATAGATGAAGATTTATATGACCCAAAGGGAAAGAATTTTCCAAGAACTATATCAAAGTCAGAACCAGAAAGCATGAAGAAATTGGTGGATAGATTTGACTACTAAAACACTAAAGCTTAAAAATAACTTTTTGACAAAAAATATATCCTTAAGAAAATTATGAATTGATGGTAAACTATTTTTGACATATAGGAGTGAGAAAAGGTTAATATCCCTATTACATGGCAAAGCATTTACAACTATTTGACGTAAAGAAAAATACTTTCAGAATAATGGGCAAAGGATATAAAGAAGCAGTTCACAAAAATGCAAAAATGTTTAGGCTCGCTAGTAATATAAGTTTCAAATTAAAATGTAATATAATTATTCCCCAACAAAATTGGAAATATTTAAAAATGATAAGTAGGAGGCTGAGGTAGTGAGAAATTACAAATCACATACGTTGTTGATGGGGAATGCAGTTGGGAAAAAAATTTGGAAGGCAATTTGGCAAAGGTATTGAAAGACTTAAAAACATGCTTGCTGTTTAACCTGAGAATTTTGCTTTTCAAATCTACCCTAAGATAGATATATATTTCAATCTCTCTCTACCTCTCGCTGCCTCTGTCTCTCTCTCGTTATCCCTTTCTCTTACTCACTAGAATATAAGGTTCATAAGGTCAAGGGACTCTTGTCTATTTAATTCCCTATTTTTTTTTTTTTTAAACTTTTTCCTCTTTAATGTCCATATTTCTCCTAGTCTAACGTTTGTTTTTTAACTTTGATAAATGTCTTTTTTTCTTTGTCTTTTAAATAAATTTACTTATTTATTTATTTTTGGCTGTGTTGGGCCTTCGTTTCTGTGCGAGGGCTTTCTCTAGTTGCGGCGAGCGGGGGCCACTCTTCATCGCGGTGCGCGGGCCTCTCACTGTCGCGGCCTCTCTTGTTGCGGAGCACAAGCTCCAGACGCGCAGGCTCAGTAGTTGTGGCTCACGGGCTTAGTTGCTCCGCGGCATGTGGGATCTTCCCAGACCAGGGCTCGAACCCGTGTTCCCTGCATTGGCAGGCGGATTCTCAACCACTGCGCCACCAGGGAAGCCCCCTATGTTTTTACTTGAGCCTAAAAAACTGCCTGTCATGTAGTACATAATTAATAAATGTTTGTTGAATGGATTGTTGTTATTTTTTTATTTACCAAGGACCTTGGCATCTTAGAGTGTGTCTAGGGAAGAATGACTAGGATATTGAGGAATTTGAAATTAGATCATGTAAAAGCAAGAGGAAAGAACTGTTGGAGGAGTTGCCAGAAAAGGATCTGATAACTGCCTTCAAACGTTGGAAGGGATATTATGTAGAAGAGTGATTTGACTCATTCTGTACAACTTCTAAGTGAAGAAATAGATCAGTGGATGAAATAAATAGAAAGGCAACATGAGGGCTCTATTTAAAGAACTTCCATACAACTAGAGTTGTCCAGAATGGATTTGACTACCTTGGGAAGAAACAATTCACTATGGCTTAAAATATTCAAGCAAAAGTTCTTATAGAAAGGTCCATAATGCAGAATAAGACCTTGACTAGATAACTGCAGATTTCCTCTGCTAAGAAGACTCACCTCCTTTTCTTCTCTAACATCCCATTCCACACCTTCTCTCCTTTCAAAAGTAAGTTACTCCTTCTTACTTTTCAGATGCCTTACTAAATGTTACCTCTCTCTAGAATGCTTTCCCCGACTACACCTCGCAACATAGTGTTGTTTGTTTATGCCTCTTAAAGACATCTCACTTTCCCCTTCATGTCACTTAGAGTTCATCATAATTTTCCTTTTGTCTGACTGTCCTCCACTAGGATACAAGCTTTATGGAGGCAGAAACTAGTTCTATCTATGTTATTTTTTAACTGAAGTATAGTTGATTTGCAATGTTGTATTAGTTTCAGGTGTACAGCAAAGTGATTCAGATATATATCTACATACATACTCTTTTTCAGATTCTTTTCCATTATAGGTTATTATAAGATATTGAATATAGTTCCCCAGACTATACAGTAGGTCCTTGTTGTTTATCTATTTTATATATAGTATTGGGTATCTGTTAAACCCAAGCTCCTAATTTATCCCTCCCCCCATCTTTCCATCTTGTTCCTCTTTTTATACCTATTGTCTAGTACAGTGCCTGGTACATAGTAAGATCACATTAATCTTAATGAGGCATGTATAAAGGTTGAAATAACTTTATATTTAATTTCTTTGGGAACGAGGAGTTATTAAATCATGGACGCACATCTATTTTTTTCCTCACTTGTATTCACAGTTTCCAATACCTCCTGGTTCTGTTCACCTTGTGGGTGCATTGGCCTATGCATACACCTTAGGAATTGTAACCGGAGGACTCACAGTGGCCTTGCACCGTCTTTGCTCCTGCAGTCCTCCAACCATCGCACATGGATCCACTTAGTATGTGCAGGTGCAGTGCAGCCCTACTTGTTGGCCTAAGTCTTTTATCAGGGAGATTATGGAAAGCTTGGTAAAATTCTCCAGAGGTTCAGCATGCTCAGCTTTGATGCAAGCCTTTCTCAGATGTTGACTCAAATTCTGGAAAAAGACCCTTTTGTTTTTCCAAATTGGAATTAGGTTTTTTTTAAATTAAGAATGTCAAATATAATTATCATAAAATATCCAGCTAAAACAGGGATGTAGTAAAATCAGCCACAATCTACCTGAATATGATGTTTATTAACAGTTTAGTATATATCTTTCCAGATTTTAAGAAAATAAGCATTTTATGACAAAATACTATCACGGTATAGAAACTATATGTGATATATATGAGATATATATAGATATATATATATATAGATATATATATATATATATATATCATGTGATATATTGAGAAATCCTCACCAGGTTAATAAATATATATTTATACTATCCTTTTATCATGCCTGTATAGCGTTCCACACTATGAGTATTCCATAGTTTAAACGGTTTTCTGTTTTAGGATATTTGGGTTCTTTCAACTTGTCACATTTAGGAGCAATGACACAATAAACCTTCTTGGTTGCATATCTAATTGCATATGATCAATTATTACATGAACCAAAATTCAAAGATAAAAACCTAGAATTGGGATTACTGGATCACAAGATACCTACAGTATTTTAGCTTTGGTATATATTGTTGTCAAGTTGCACTCTAGAAAGTACTAATTTCCACAGGTCCAGTTAGCATAATGCCATTGATGGGAGAGGCCAACTTGATGTTTTGTGGATTTTAAGATAGAGTTCACTTCAAACTACATGATGGGAAACAGGAAAGTTGATAGAGCCCTGAGGCAAGATAGTAAATATGTACCGTTATCCTTACCATGTGTAGGAAAAGTGTTCCTGATTGTTTCTTAAAGCTGATAGGAATGAGGAAAAAGTGCATTTATTAAGTTAAAAGTGACACATAAAGTTCCAAAGGCTGCACTGGTTTATTGACTAAAAGTTTTACATTTAAACACACACCTGTAATTTGCATCACCTCTTCAATAAAGTATCCAGCTTTCCCTTAGTTGAATAGACCCAGCTGTATGAACTGGCTTAGATCTGGAAATTGTGCTATATAGGTTATGGATCTTCACTACTGATGCTTAAATTAGATTTCTGTCCACCAGACCTCTATGTGCCAAACTGTATCTTAGTGGGCTGCTTATCTATTTTATTTCTGGGAAACTTGTGATCAGTTAACTATTGCCACAGAACCCTGTGAGTCAAAACATTCTGATTATCAGTTCTCCCTGTTTTGTTGTGGCAACTTCATGCATCTTTACTCTGAGAGTTCAGTGTAACTATTTGGTTTACCACTCTAGCATTCCATTATTCCCTTTGAAGTTAGGGACCATCCAGTGTAGCAGTCACCGCCATCTTGTCCAATCTACAGAGGACCACTACACAAAGCTCTTCAGGAAAACTGGCACTCCCTCGTCCCTAATATTAAAAATAATATTTTTCATAATAAGAAAAAAGTATCTTATGAATTTTCCAATCAGATATAGTTTAGGGGGTGGATGAGAATAAAATTGATTCATTGCATTGCTCCCCTTTCCTTAAGTCATCTGTCTTTATTCTAAAATATACCTGGGATTTTGTTTTAATTAAGTATGATAAGATGACAGATAGGAGACAACTCATGAGGAAACTGCCTTGAAAGAAGGTTTATTTTTCACAACTTCCAAGAGAATGGGACGTGCCATGCCATGTAGGGTCATACGATAAAGCACCTGGGTTAGTCAGGAGGCAGAGGAGCAAAGGGAAACGTGGCCAGAGGCTTTATGTATTTTTTGAGGGAAGAAATAGACAAGGTAGGGTAGGTATGCTGAGTAAACTTAGGCTTGGAGGCTCTGGGTTATTGGGGTGGTTCCTAGTTGTCAGGTACCTAGCTCTGGGGTGATTTTGGGCAGGGGGAATATTGGCTTGGTGTGTAAGAGTTTGATAAAGGAAGTGGTTGGGGGGGGGTATGTCCTCTGTATTGGCTGGTTTGCATATCAAAAGTGTGCTTGAAGGCAAATTCTTTGTTGTTTCTAGGAATTACTTAACCTTGGGAAGGACAGTTTCTTCCTGGGTCTGCAAGGCTCTAAGTCAAAGCATCAAAAATATAAAAAATATGATTAGTGCATTCATTGTCCTCTACAATACACCAGGAAAATTATGGCATTTTGAACTCATTAACTGTAGACCACCTAGCAGTTAACTAATGCCAATCCTATACATTTGAGCCAACATTAGGTGAATAAACACATCTCAATGAATTTGGGCTAATCGTGGCTTTGATTTGTCTGCCATTTAATGACCTTAGAATCCACTCCCATAAAATCCAGACTTATGGTGATACAGAATGACATGGTTCTATAAATTTTTCTGTTTATGGACTATCTCATCCCAGAGAAGACCAGATATTTCTCAGTCTGGACTCTATTGAAATTTAGCTCTTAAATATGGACCTGAAGGTAATAAAGGATGCTGTGTAGAGGCCCTTAGACAAATTGACATCAGTTGGTGAGGCATTGTTCCAGCCTTCATCACTGAACAGCTTTTATGCAGGGGAATCTCGGTCCTTAATCCTGTCAGGGGAGGGAGTCTCTTTTGCTAATAAAATTGATTCAAGCAGATTTAGGGGTTCAAAGTTCTCAGCCTCAGGGTTTTACTTTTTTCCAACCAGTGTATAAGAGATTTGGTGGACTTCAGCTCTAAATTGAAATGCTGTTTTTCACCTTTTACAATTAGGTCCTAGATTATCAGTAATGCTGCTCTGTGACCACACACAGGAGATGAAGGAATTATTCTATGCTGCCATTAGGCTTTATGATTTTCCTCACTGTGTTCTTAATTGCATGCCTTTTAATTTCTTATTTTCTCTATTCCTTTGGCTCTCTAGGGCCATAAGAGGAAAGTAGGTGACTTCATAATCTCTGTGATCATCATGGCACTAATTGTTATAGGCCACTTGATATTCCAAGTTGCCCTCTACTTGCATTTCATCCCATGGCACTACTAGAGATAATTTCAGTAATTTTGTTGCCACCAATATTGTGGATTACTCAAGTTTCAGTTGCCTTCAACTGGAGGTTTTCTATGTGCTCTTCAATTATGTATGCAACCCAATCTCAAAATACCATATTTTGGGTCTGTTTTGTGGGATCATGATCCCAATTACTATACCAGTTAGGAGTCTAACAGGAGATAAATGACAAACCAAAATCAGCACCTTAAAATGACATCCTAAAATAAATGATCTAAAATTGGGTAATTTTAGAAGATTTTGATAAAGAGATGATTGATAAAAATACAGGCCTAGTGTAGGGAAATTGCAGGGGATAAAGCGGTTCACAGAGCTGGCAATAGTGGAGGATGTTACCATTTCTAGCCCTGAAGGGTAAGGGGTGGGAACAATTATCAGAACCTGGAGACAAAAAACTCTGGGAAAGGACTATTTAACAGAATCTGGGACCTTTGGTTATGGGACATAGCCAACTGCCAGGGCTACTCATAAGAGCAGGAAAATAAATAGCCTGATCTCTTCATCCTTTGTTTTGTTCTCCTGTAGCTGCTCCTCACGGATTGAACTTAACTAAAAGACAAAGTAACTCACTGATATAATCCTTACAAATCAGCCTCCTGGAGCATAGAGGACTTCCCTTGGGTGGGCTGTGGATATGCAAAGGCTCAGTTTGTGCCTTGTGGTATATTCTAGCTTGAATTGGGCTAGACTTGCTCTCTAAAAGGGTTGAAATCTATGACCTGACTTCAACAATCCATCCATTTAGTGCTGTCACCTAGAGAGAGGCTGGAGGGACAGGAAATGGGGCCAGCTCCTGGTGGGGAGTGCATCAAAGAGCAATTCCTGGTGAGTTAGGGAATTTACTCTATGTTCTGGTATTTAGGACAGAGCTTTAGTCATTACAGCAGGACCGGCAAACTTTATGCAAAGTGTCACATAATAAATATTTTAGGTCTTGCAGGTCATATGGTCTTTATCACAACTACTTAACTCTCATTATAGCTCAAAAGCAGCCATAGGCAATACCTAAGCAAATGGATGTGACCAGTTTCTTATAAGACCTTATTTACAAATTAGGTTGAGGACAGCATTTGGCTCAGGGGCCATAGTTTCCAGACTCTTACTCTATAGAAGCTGGAATCAGAAAGAGGAAATGAATTAGAAGCTCATTATATAGCCTGAACCAACCCAGCAATAATTGGTGAATGCTGTGAATTAGTCAGCAATTTCATGCTCAGGCAAACTGACCTATAGCAGTGAGTCTATGACTACAAGATTAATTTCTGATCCCCCTGGCTGTAGGGTTGATGATGCTGAAATGCTGTTTTTCTAGTTAAGTTTGGTTCAGGAACCCAGCGGAACCAAGCCTATAGGTAGGAGGCACCCTTGACTTTTGAGAAACATAAAGATGTCAGCTACCCTGTTCCAATGGACTCCTAAGACATCTGCATGAGCCTCAGTTTCCCACCAGACCCTCCCCCATACTTTCTTGCACTTAGGCTTCACCTGTTGCTCTGAATTTCAATCCCTTGCTTGTTGCTGGGTCTCAGAACAGATCTGCACTTATCCTGTCCAGTGGGCCTGCTTTCCAGATTCTAGCTTTTCTTTACCTGGCCAGTTCTGATTAGGCAGGGCATAGATTAAGATTGCTTCATTTCCAGCTAGTATATTTGTACATTTTTCATTTACTTTCACTGCTAAAGCTTTGGTTGTATTTTACTGGTTATTTTTAAAATTGACCTGGACTTCATGCCTATATTTTTAATCCATTAAAAGTTTTAATTGGATATTCAGGAATGGAATCCATTTGGATCTCCAGATTTATTAGCCCTTGAATCACACATAGCAGAAACCAGAACATTGGAGCGCTCTCATCTGGTTTTTGAGTTACTTCCTTGCGGTTTCAGCATAGAGAAGACCCAGTTCAGGGCTTTTAGCTCCAGATTCATACACTTGGCTGTATAGAGCTCTGAATTTCTTCCAGAAGTTCTGACACTTGAAAAAAGTTATGCACTTTTATAGTGGCGGGAATGGTTTTCCATGCACATAACAACTTTCTCTAGTTCCTCACCTATTAAATTTTCTGACCAAGGGTGTACATCTCAGTGAAAGGGGTTGACTTGAGAGTGTGGCCACATGCAGAGCCATGATAACTGGCCCATGCAGGAAGAATTGAGCTTTGTTTGTGCCTTATTAATTGGACTAGGCAGAATAGTGAGTCGCCTGAAGTGATCTCAGAAACAGACCTGCTTACCACCCGTCTAGTCTAGTGGCTGTTTGCCATTCGTAAGGCAGGATGTGAAAACCAGCAGCAGTGGCTGCTAATTCAGCCCTTCTGGAGGGCATCCAGAGCAGCTGGAGGGGAGCACAGAGTTAGGGTGGAGGTTCCGTTGGATTTCTCTCAAGACACCAAGCTGGGGTTACGGCTTCCCATAATTCTGACCACCACGGAAGAGTTAGAACAGTGACAGAGAGGAAGTGCCTCTGCTTGGGGCCCTAGACAGGTACATGCATTCTGTGGAGCTTCTGAAGGCCTGAGCTTGGGCAAGATTACAAATTAGAAAGAGTCCTTGATGGAGGAACACGAAATCAGGATTCCAGTCCTAGCTTTGCCTTAATGGCTATGTAAGTGAGGTCTAATCATTCAGCCTTTTCTGGGAGTTGGTTTCCTTATCTGTAAAGTAGGGATAATTAGTCCTGTCCTATCTCACTCAAAGAGATGATAAGGACCGAACGAGAACATTAATGAATGTGAAAGAACTTCAAAAATTGTATAAAGCAAAGGGAAAAGACATGATTATGGCTGCTGCTAATAAAATCAACTGACTCACTAGCAACACAGTGCTGTCTGTACCAAACACGCACTCCTCATGCAGGCTTGCAAATCCTTCTTTCAACTGGACTTGACTTTATTGAGAGATTGATAAGCTAAGCTATTCTCACAATATTTCTTTCTGCAGCACATTTTGCTCATTCCCACCTATGCATTTTCTACACTTTGTAGTTTTCTGCCACCTCTTTTTTTCAGCTCCCGCCTCATCCCCCACCCTGCTTCTTAAAGCTAGTTCTATAAGGGCTCCCCACTCAGCTCCCTTCTCACTCAGAATAGTCCTTTGAAGATCACATCTACTCCGGTGGCATCAACTATCATCTATAGGCAATAAGTTCTTCTCATTTCACAGTTAATCAACACCACCCTCCCACTGGAAGTTAGACAAGATGTCATCTTTTCTTTGCCTTCATCCTTTCTCTCATCCTCCCATTTTCTTAGACATCAAGTCCTGAGCATCTATCTCCGGAATCTCTGTATCATTGCCACTGCTTTACTTTGGGCCCGAATCTCTTATAACTTGCATTATTGTCACAACTTACTGATTAGATTCCCTGTTTCCAGTCTGTTTTCCTGCCAATAGATCTTACACGCTTCTGCCAAACTGATGTTTCTAACACACAAATCTGATCATGCCGTTTCCCTGCTTCGAATGCTTCAGTAACTCACACTTTTCAGAATTAAGTTCAAACATAGCACAGTAGCACACAACTTTCATTGGGGTCTGGCCCCCACCTATCTCTTTCCCTGCTGGTATTAATCCTTTTAGGTTGAACTCATGTAAGAATTTGAGGCAACAGAAAAATTCGTAGGTAAAGATTTGCAAACAAATGATGATTTGCGCTTGGAGCTCATCCCTGCCACCCTTATGGGTCACCACGTTTGTGGTCCCTCTTCAGCTTTCCTCCCTGCCACTCCTCACCCAGACACTTGGCTCTGGTCATGCAGACGTTCTTGGAGTTCTTCAGTGACGTGTGGCTTTTGGTGCCTTTGTGCCTTCATACTTTGTGTCTCCGCCGCCGGGAATTCCCTTCTTACTGTTTTTGTCCCACTAAAGACAACTTGTCCTTCAAAACTTAGCTCAGGGCTTCCTTGGTGGCGCAGTGGTTGAGAATCTGCCTGCCAATGCAGGGGACACGGGTTCGAGCACTGGTCTGGGAAGATCCCACATGCCACAGAGCAACTGGGCCCGTGAGCCACAACTACTGAGCCTGCGCGTCTGGAGCCTGTGCTCCTCAACAAGAGAGGCCGCGATAGTGAGAGGCCCGCGCACCGCGATGAAGAGTGGCCCCCGCTTGCCGCAACTAGAGAAAGCCCTCGCACAGAAACGAAGACCCAACACAGCCAAAAATAAATAAATAAATAAATAAAAATAAATTTAAAAACTATTAAAAAAAAAAAAAAAAACTTAGCTCAAAAATTACTAGCCCTATGACATCTTCTCTGATTCTTCATCTGCTTTATCCATTCCTATCTTGTGGTTCCAGAATAGCCTGGATAGTCTTCCGTCCCACCTTCCCTCAACAGTTTTAATCCATTGTGTGTTTACTTGCTAGATGATTTGAAGGCAGAGATACTGTCTTAATTGACTATGCATTTGCAGTTTGCAGCATGTTAACGTGGCATTTAAGAAGCTCTAGAAAAAATGTTTACTGAATGAAATTGAGGTGTTCTTATCTAGAATACTCTTCTCCCTCTCTCACCAGCATATATCTTATAATTCTCTTAAAGTTAATCTCGAAGACAATCTTTATATAATCTTGCTTTATTATCCCATCATCACGAATGATCTTCTCTTTGAATTTCTTTATCGCTAGTGTGTGGTTTTTAGCATTGTATGCTAATTTAGAGGTGGCTTTGATATATATACCATCCCCCAACCATCATTATTCTTTAAGTATAAAATGCAATGCAGGGTAAAGTATCCTGGGAAAAGAGTCAGAAGACCTTGCTCTAGTTTTACTCTGCTGTGAACTAAATGTGTGGCCTTGGGCAAAATAATTGATTTTTTTCCCCCTTGGTTTACATTTTCTTATTTTGAAAATGAGGGAATCTGTATAATCTCTAGGGTACCTTCTTGTTAAAAGAGTATATCCACTGATGTCTTTAATTCTTTCACTTATCATATCTCATATATTTCACTTTTCCAATCCCACTGCAGTTTTTGAATGCAGGAGATATTTTGTGCTGCAATCCCTTTTGTCCATGTGTCACTGACTACACGTCTATATCTATATCTACATAAAATGGGCACTTAATAAACTCTAAGCGTCTAAACTCTGGAGATTGTGTGAAAGAATAATGTAACAAAGGGTTACTATAATCATTTTTTTACAACTTCAAATCTCTAGTTTACTCCATGAGTTATGTGTGGTTAATGTATCCCATTGATACATCCCTATAACCAGGCCTATCCTTTAGAAGGAGGGCCAGATTTGAATCTTCAAACCTTCTTTTTGAAGTAGGAATTTCCTTCCATGCTGGGAAACGATGTATGCTGATTCAAAGAGGGAAAAAGTGCTCTGAGAGACCCTTAAAGAGCTTCAAAGGAATTTCTGGAATCCAAACTTTGCCAAGAAAATTAAGCAAAAATAAATCAGAAAAAAAAATAATTGATTTTTTCCTTCTTAATCTAAGGGAAGAGGTGCTGCTGGACAGAGTATAATTTAGGGTTTCACCAGACTATGCCTTTTTTACTGGTGGTCAGAGACATTTTTCTGATTCCAAGAAAAGACCAAAGGTTAATGGCCTCAGTAATAAGCGATGACATTTGTTACCGTCATATTGGCTTTAAAAAATAAAATAACTCTGTGTTCATCCAGCACAGGTGCTCTTCATCACCTTTTATCTAAGCTTTTGAAAATCAGCAGCCTCCTCCCTCAGCAATGGCCGTATGTATAGAGGACGCAAACCTGGGTTACAGAGATCAAAAGAATTGCAGTTGAAGCAATTCTGTAGAGCTGAATATTGGGTCCTAAACACCAAACACTGTCTCCTAAAGAATAAATACAGTTTTTCCTTGACTAATTCAGATCAACCCTGTTGTTGAACCTGCAACAATCACTAAACACTTAATCCGCCTCAATCAGCTGTTTCTTCTCTGTTGGTCAACTTAAGTGGGGAATGACCTTGATTTTCTAATTAAAGGAGTCACAGTGACAGTAACCACACATTTATTGTAAGATTTGCGTGTGTAATTATTTGTTTACTTTTATATCTCTACCAGTAGCATATTCAGAATTGACACCTAGAGCAGATCAATCTTGAACCCTCCCCTCCTCTATGCAACAACACTATTTCCTGTAATGATTATTATTTCCTGTGGTACTTGGTACGCTACACTATGAGTTCCTTGAAGTCAGAGATTATGTCTTATTTATCTTTGAATCTCCAAGGTCTAGGATTTTGCCTGTTTTTTAGTAGGTGCTCAAGAATTACTTATGAATTGAATAGATGAATCAATAAATGGATCATACTCTGTAGCATGGCCAAGTTTGATTACTAAGTGACTTAGCATGCTAGAGATGACACACTGCATTAAACAGAGGTCTGCATTTTCCTTGGTATGCCTAGACAGTGCCTAGAGAATTCTTTAAAGGAGTTATATAGTTCTACCAGAGAAAGCCTATGGACTTGACAATAGGTTCATATATTCCCATGTCAAGTCTGATCTCTTCAATTCCTTCAAAACTATAGCTCCTGGCATTTCAAGTTCTACAGCTTTAGGCCCAATGTGGGTCAGTTGCCTGAACTGTCACAGTTAATTTGTCCGTACTATTGAAACTCTGTGCTGGACGTCAGAAATCACACAATTATGTCTCTTACCCTCCAATTGTTACTCAATTTTCATTTTTCACACTCATTTTGCAAGCACTGAAGTACAAATTAAATAGTAATCAGGGGGTAAAAACACACAACGACACGATTCTTCAGTCACACAATACCAGTTGCTGCACAGAAATTCTCAGTAAAGATGTCAAACCAAACACCACCATTCAAAGAACTTGAGTGCTCTGTCACTCTGAGGGTGATCCATTTTAAAATAACCTTTCTGCTAGGACTTCTGCTTATCTATGGCTACAAAAGCAAGTAAGTAAGCAAGAATATCAGCGTTCTTTTAAAAAGTAACTCCTTTGCCAGTTTCACAACTTTACCCTGAAAAGCAGTAGATTCATATCAATGACTAAGATCTGAATTTGTTTCCCAAATGATTGAGACATTTTTCCACCCCGCAAGTGCAGTAGAGGATTCATTTGTCCAATTAGTAATATCTTAAGGAATATCAGGCCTTAGGAGGCAGGCAGTATGTTGTCTTACAATATGCTTTGGAAATTCTTCAAAGTGGTCCAGTCTTCAAAGTAGAACCAGGTTCTCTGTGATTTCCCATGATTTGGGATGGGGGGCGATATTCTCCCTCTTGTTTTGTGCCCTGGCGGTTCAGAATCTCGGCCAGATAATGATGTACAGAAGAAATTCCAACGGCCTAGAGTAATTCCTTTTTCTTTCTTTTCTTTTGACATTTGTTGGGTTCTCTTATTTGTATTTGCTTGGCACGCTGCTAGGGCAACTTTGCATGAATTAGATAATTGACTTTAATTCTCACAATAACCCTGGGAGGTGGCTTTGATTTCCTTTACACATGAGGCAAAGGAGATGTTCAGGTAATTAGCCAATATTTAAAATCAGATTTTCTTATTATTTCATGTACAGTATTCTTTTTATAAGATGAGAGCAAGAACAGTGGGGAGGTGGTCAACGGCCACTGAGTGACTTTTTCCTTTCTAGGCTCTTCGTTTGCCCATCTTCCTTCAAACATGAGTTTTAACCAAATTGACCATTTTTCAGTTTGTCAAGCTTGCCAAGTCTTCTCTCACATCTCCTGGCTTTGCACAGGTTATGCTCAGAGATCACTATTTCCTTTCTCAGTGCCTGACAGAATTCTCCCTACTGGAGCCCTCATAAAGGTTTTTAACACCTCTGGGAAGTCTGCAATTTCCCTTAGCTCCTGGCACTTCTACAATTATAGCTCTGATTACACTGTGTGCTAAAGCCCTGCTTATTGTACCGCCCATAGCTGTAAATCTTGTGAAGCAGGGAGGGGCCACGTGCAACACCCAGCATAGTGCCTGGAGCCTAATAGGTGCTCAGTGCAGACCATTGATTAACTGTGGTTGAGTCTGATTGTAATTTCCCTGCTTCCTCTTTAAAACCCTTAGTCTAGAATATGCAAGGAACACTAACAGTGGTGGTCTCTGAAGTGTGGGAATGGAAACCAGGTGGGAGGGGAGCACGCTTTTCTTTGTACACCTTTGGTGTAAATAATTTACTATGTGCATGAATAAACTTGTAAATAAAGGCAAAAAGTATTAAAAAGAAAAACAAAAACTCTGGCAAATTGATTTTGAAAGGCTGTACTTTCTTCCACGTTGTCTTTATCGAAACTCTTTCTATGTGTTGGCAAACCAAGAGCTCTCAACAGAATCACCAATGGATCCACTGGTGAAATATTGGTGCAGGAGCAGGAATCTTCTGTTTAGCTCACTCAGTAGCCCTGGCTGTGAACCACAATCTGCTGCTACTGGACGTAGCATAGAAAACCAAAACTCATCAGGAAAAATTCTCACATGCAAGGCTTAGGAAAGAGCCATGCCGATGTATTTGTTTGATCTATAAAAAACTTTAATTTTCCCCAATATATATTATACACCATAAATCACTTGGAGTTTGAGGAAAACTGAGATATTTTGGCTGAAATGTAATAGGATATTCTCTTTTGATAAGAAAACAATATAAATACACTAGATATGAATCAGCCCCAATAAATAATCCAGGAGAGTCTTAAGGTAGAAAAAAAAGGTTTTCAAGGCTATAAATCCATAAGGAAATAGACTGCTAGAGAATATACTGAACCAACTGGGAGGCAAACTCCATTAAAGGAAAATTAAATCAAAAGCTCGGCATGACTTCAAAGTGCCCTTGTTTTGGGGGAAAATATGGAGACTTGCAAGTGGAAATGGTATGTAGAGTAGTTGATCATAAATATGATCTGTTAATAAAGGAGCAGAAATTAAAGTTATCTTAATTCAACAAATGGTTATTAAGTTCCCACTCAGGGAATGAAGTGCTCTCTTATGTACTGCAAGGTTTATAGGATGTAAGGCCAAGTTCTTCCATTAAGGGAATTTACAATCGAAAATGGCGGTGATGATAAGACAACTATTAAAATAACCACAATGACCAAAAAATTCGAATTATCACCTGAGGGTATACACAACATCCTAAAAAGTAGAGTTGGGGGACCTCACACGGTAGATGGTCAAGGAGAGACTTCATTCATGGCAGTTGGGGTTTGGGGTCTGCAGCGGAGCAGGGAGCATTCTAGAAAGAAGGAATAATCAAGAACAGAGAGTTGGTGTTAGGAGCAAATGAGGTAAGACTGTCAAGGATAAAGAAACACACACATAAAAATCATTATTCCTATCGTTGGGAGGGTTTCAGATGGAGAAACTAAGCTGTGCTTTACAACCAGAATTCAGTCATGTGTTTCTTGCTACATTTTGGTTCCTGAAATATATTTCTGTGAGTGCCTAAAGAGTTATCTGGAAAAGAACATGTTCTAAAGGAAGAACATGTTGAGGAATGAAAGCCACTACTTGCCATGGATAAGAGTACAAATTCTGAAGTCAGACCTGGACTTGAATCTTGACTCCTTAGCCCTGGTGAACTCTGCAGTTTCTCTCAGTGATGGAGATGATAATTGCTGGAATGTATTTAAAGTGCTTAATAGAATGCCTGGCAACTATCACAAGTTCAATAAATCATGACTATTATTATTACTTTTATTATTATCATTATTTTTATGCTTGGTTTCAGGGCAGTAGGCCAGGGTCAGGGTGCAAAGGTATTGGTCAGTTGTATTTTCTGGTAATACAATGCCATAGAGTCATGCCTGAGAACTAGGTGAAAATTAGAAGAGTGAATTCTCAAGGTGCACAAGGTAGCACAGTGTTGTAGCCCATGGGACAGACTGATGGGACACTTAAGGATGAAGGCTATTGGAGCCTACTGAACATGGCACCCAGCCATCAGAGCCACAGATCACACTACATTTGGAACAAGGAAAATGACACGATGCAGTGGCACCTTTGTCATGGACATATGTAGCTTCTACAGCAGCGTCACTTCAGAGATCCAGAAGGGAAGGAAAGGAAAATGGTGCAAGGCAATGTGTTGCTAAGGGGAGAACTCATGAGGTGATATGTCCATCACCTCTCTGAGGACTTTGGGAACTTGAGGGGGAAATTAGAGGAAGCTGGGCTAGGAGGCAGTGACTACTATTTAGTGATTGTTTTTTGCCTTTTGTTCCCCTGCACCTCCTCCCTTCCCCCTTCCCCAAGCTGATGTGATGTAGGGCAACACCAGTTACACTGAGAGAGGAACAGAGCTAGGCTTGGGAAGATGGCAACCTGCAGGGGAATGGGTTGGGGAGAAGCTAGAGCAGAGAGATTCCTCTGAGACTTCAAGCTGCGTTCTCCACCCCAGAGTGTGGGCAAGACAGTTCATGATCAGAAGGAAAGAAAACGTTAGATATGCAAGATCTATTTCTCTAACAAAAATAAGGAAAAAAACTCAACTCACCTAACACTTAGGTTCTATTTGATACCCGCTTCTTGACTTCATTTCTCATATTAAAGGGCAAGAATCCTAATTAAGGCCTACCACGATAACTAGTAATCACTTTTAATTGGGTTTGGATAATACCATCTTGTGGTTCAATAGATGAGTCTTTGGTTTGTTACACTTCATGGTGATTAAAGGCTTTAGACAATTTGTTATTTTAGCTGCTTAATAATGTGTTGCTACTTCAATATTTAATATTTAGCAGTACATGCTTTTGGTGACCATATACTATTATTCCAATGCACCCCTTGCTTTCTCGGCCCCTATTCTCCTTAGATAGTTATAAAATGGGTTTTCATTTCAACCTGCAGGTGACTTTGAAGACATATTGCCATATGGTGCTAAAAACATTATAATACATCACCGCTTGTTTGCCAGATGTTGTTCTCCTCTGCTAGGCAGTGATTCAGATGCTCTGGGATGATTTTGCAAAATGAATCTTGCTAAATGAGAGAGTTTTCATCGTCACGTCCCATCTCGTTATTATTAGCTGGATATTTCAAACATACGAGAAAAATGAACAATTTGAAAGGAATCCATTATATAGGCAAATAACAGTATTTTCTGCTGCCCAGGTGCCTGCCAGCCTTGTTTGTGACAGCATCCCCATTTCACAGAGTGGAAAATAGAGTCATAGAAAACTGATTCCACAGGGCAACTTGGATGTAGATGTGCACTGTCAAGTGTTCTTTCAAGGCACTGGGATTTCAAGCTGCTTTGTATGTTGTGTGAGCAGAGACAAGTCCAGCCGTTCTCTAACTGAATAACCAGTTCTTTTGTGGCATGATTCAAGAAGGTCCAGGAAGGTCTATGCAACAGTGTCTACATTTCCACCATTATTGATTTAGTAAGGAAATTTTTCGCCAGAATTTCTCTTTAAAATTGTCCTATATTACAGGGGTGGGGCACAGTTTGTAGTGTGCAAGGGTTAAAACTCAGTCACCTGCATTTGGTTTCCTTTTTCCTATACCCATCTTCACCTTGGTATCCTTAGTACCAGCTAAGCACTCAATGAATATTCATTGAATGAGTAATTGAATGAATGAATGCGTGAACAAAAGAACTTGACCGGCCTCCATAGGAAGAGCACTGGTGAAGAATGTGTGCCTTGGCATATGTATAGAGTAGAGAGATGCTTGGTATGGGAGGACAGTAAAATGGCAAGTCAATTCACTACCTAAAATGCCTTGGAATTCCAGGGCATGTTTTGGCAGAAAGACTACTGCTGGACGTCATCTCTGTAGAGTTACAGAGTGCAGCTTTATGAACATATGTGTACCCCCAATGCTGTGTACAATACAGCCATTTCCTCGTTGGGATGGGCCTTTCTACCATTAGTAGATGAGAAGGTTTTCTCCAGAATGCTCTGTACTGGTCATGGTATAGCATCAGTTTTTTTTACCCAGCCCACGGTCAAGGTCGAGTCTGTCCAGTTCCACTGTTATTGATGGAGTCTGGCGGCCAACAAATCCATCACTGGTTTTCTGTCAGATGCTTGCCCTCAAGTTTTGGCAGTTGGATCAAAAGTCTTTTCCTGGCAAAAATACCAGATTCTTATAAAAGTGCCTTTAACAGGGATAACCCTGGAAATTGGAATATATTTGAAATCATTAGAGCAGGACCTGGATTCATAGTCAGGCTTTGGTATTCATGACCACAAAGGAAAACATCAGATACTGATGGATTTATGATAGTCCAGAAGGAAAACTTAATTAAATAGGACAAAAAGGTAAAGCTGAAAGAAAAGACTGTTCTTCTGCAGAGGACTATAGCACAAAATTTAAATTTTCACTGTGTGAATTCAAACTATGGTGAGAAAATGTTTAAATGTTCTATTATAGAGGCTGGAAATTATAAGGTTTGAAATTGTTGGTGGGTTACACAAGTAATTCAACTTCTTTCAGTTCACTTTAGAAGGAAATAGGCAAAACTTCATATCAACAAGTATTTGATATATACTTGCTATGATAATAGTTGCTTGAGCATTAATTACCTGCTAAGCATAGTGCTAAATGCATTTTGTTTGTCATTTCTCTTCATTCTCATTACAGCCCTATGATGGTACAGGCATATCTAGTTTTATTGTGCTTTGTTTTATTCCACTTCATAGATATTATGTTTGTTACAAATTGAAGGTTTGTGGCAACCCTGTCTAGAGCAAGTTTATCGGCACCATTTTCCCAGTAACATTTGTTCACTTCGTATCTCTGTGTCACGTTTTGGTAATTCTCCCAATATTTCAAACTTTTTCACTATTATTAAATTTGTTATGGTGATCTGTGATCACTATGTGATCTGTGACCTTCGATGTTATTGTTGTTTTGGGGCACCAAGAATTGTGTCCGTATAAGACAGCGAACTTAATCGATAAATACTGTGTGTGTTCTGATTGGCCCTTCCCTCATCTCTCTCCCTCTCCTAAGGCCTCCTTATTTCCTGAGACACAACAATATTGAAATTAGACCAATTAATAACCCTACAATGGCCTCTAAGTATTTAAGTGAAAGGAAGAGTCACATGTATCTCACTTTAAATCAAAAGCTAGAAATGATTAAGTTTCGTGAGGAAGGCATGTCAAAAGCTGAGATAGCCCCAAAACTAGGTCTCTTATGCCAAACAGTTAGCCAAGTTGTAATTGCAAAGTAAAAGTTATTGAAGGAAATTAAAAGTGTTATTCCAGTGAACACATGAATGATAAGAGAGTGAAACAACCTTATTGCTGACATGGAGAAAGTTTTAGTGGTCTGGAGAGAATATCAAACCAGTCACAACATTCCCTTAAGCCAATACCTAATCCAGAGCAAGGCCCACTCTCTTCAGTTCTATGAAGGCTGAGAGAGGTAAGGAAGCTGCAGAAGAAAGGTTTGAAGCTAGCAGAGATTGGCTTAAAAGGCTTAAGGAAAGAAGTCATCTCCATGACGTTAAAGTGCAAAGTGAAGCAGCAAGTACTGATGTAGAAGCAGCAGCAAGTTATCCAGAAGATCTAGCTAAGATAATTACTGAAGGTGGCTCCACTAGACAACAGATTTTCAGTGTAGACAAAACAGCCTTATATTGGAAGAAGATGCCATGTAGGACTTTCATAGCTAGAGAGGAGAAGTCAATGCCTGGTTTCAAAGATTCAAAGGACAGGCTGACTCTCTCGTTAGGAGCTGATGCAGCTGGTGACTTGAAGTTGAAGCCAATGCTCATTTACCATTCTGAAAATCCTGGAACCTTTAAGATTTATGCTGAATATACTCTGCCTGTGCTCTATAAATAGAACTACAAAGCATGGACGACAGGCCATCTATTTACAACATAGTTTACTGAATATTTTAAGCCCACTGTTGAGAACTACTGCTCAGAAAAAAAGATTACTTTCAAAATATTACTGCTCATTGACAATGCACCTGGTCACCCAAGAGCTCTGATGAAGATATACAGTGAGATTCATGTTGTTTTCATGCCTGCTAGCACAACATCCATTCTACAGCCCATGGATCGAGGAGTAATTTTGACTTTCAAGTCATTATTTAAGAAAGACATTTCATGAGGCTATAGCTGCCATAGATCATGATTTCTCTGGTGGATCTAGGTAAAGTCAATTGAAAACCTTCTGGAAAGGATTCACTATTCTGATGCCATTAAGAACATTCATGATTCACAGGAAGAGGTCAATATATCACTATTAACAGGAGTTTGGAAGTTAGTTCCAATCTTCCTGGATGACGTGAGGGGTTTGAAACTTTGGTGGAAGAAGTAACTGCAGATGTGGTGGAAACAGCAAGAGAACTAAAATTAGAAGCGGAACCTGAAGATGTGACTCAATTGCTGCAGTCTCATGATAAAACTTCAACGGATGAGCAAAGAAAGTGGTTTCTTGAGATGGAATCTACTCCTGGTGAAAAGGCTGTGAAGATTGTTGAAATGACAACAAAGAATTGAGAATATTACATAAACGTCGTTGATAAAGCAGTGGCAGGTTTTGAGAGGATTGACTCCTGTTTTGACAGAAGTTCTTTGCAAGTAGTAGACTATCAAACAGCATTGCATGCTACAGAGAAATCATTCTTGAAAAGAGTCAATGAATGCAGCAAACTTCTTTATTGTCTTATTTTAAGAAACTGCCACAGCCAACTCAACCCTCAGCAACCACGACCCTGATCAGTCAGCAGCCGTTGACACCGAGGCAATACTTTCTAATGGCGAAAAGATGACATCTTGCTGAAGGGTCAGATGATGGTTAGCATTTTTTTAGCAATAAAGGACTTCTTAATTAAGGTATGTACATTGTCTATTTAGACATAACACTATTGCATACGTGATCGATTACAGTCTAAACATAACTTTTACACACACTGGAAAACCAAAAATAAAAATGATTTGCTTAATTGCTATAATCTTTTTATTGCAGTTGTCTGGAACCAAACCTGAATTATCTCCAAGGTCTGCCTGTGTTATTGTATCCTTGCCCAGGGTTACTCGTCCCTCTCCACCACTGTGGCTCACAAAAGGTCGATGCTTCAAGGCAGGCAACTTTGTGCCGTGGTTTATGTTCTATAGAGCCTTAGACCTATGCATGGGACCAAGAATGTACTTGACTGGGACCACTTACCGCTTTCCTATCCCATTCTCTTCCCTCCCTTACAAGCTCACCCTTAAGAGCACTTTGTTAATAAATCATATCCAGCTAAATCCCCATCTCAGGCTCTGCTTCTAGGCAACCTGAACAATGAAGAACTTCTTTCTCTAAGAGTCATACAATCTTAATGCAAGGAAGAACTTTCAAAATAGCCAGTGTCATTTAAAGATGGAATAAATGGTCTGGGTCAATGCTGAGTTCCCTCTTTCAGGAAGTATACATTATAGGCTGGGTCCGTGAACATTTGGGCAGGGAATTGTGTAGCGACTTCAGGCATGAACCAGGAAGAGGTACTAGATAAATTTTAACTCCAAGATTCAATCTTTCCATGAGCTGAGACTTGCTGATAATAATTTTTAGATGTGTTTTGTACCTTATATTTTCTATAGAAATAGTATTGCCTCTTGGTTTAGAATACAAATGCCATAGACTGACTTCTTGGGTTCTAACCCCAGCTCTGTTGTTTGTGTGTAGTATAACCTTGGACAAGTTTCTTTACCACTCTTAGTTTCCTTTTCTGAAAAATGGAGATGTAATTGTACCTATCATGGGGATTAAATGAGCTGCTAACATGTGAAATGCTTAGAACAATATCTGGCATATAACAAGTGCTCAATAAATATTAGCTATTGTTTTATATCTCTCTGTATGTGTGAAACAACTCAGCAATGCCTGTTATATTGAATAGTGAATATGTTTGGTTTGCACTATAAGTGATTTCCCTCTTTTTCCTTCCCACCGTGTTGTAAATTCCTTGATTAGAAGGAACTCTGTCTTTGTAAAAAATTAAGATATAATTTACATACTATAAAATATATTCTTTTAAAGTGTATACTTCTGTGGCTTTTAAGATATTCACAAGGTTATGCAACCCTCTCTACTATATAATTCCATAACATTTTCCCCACCCCAAACAGAAACTTATGCCTATTAAGAGTCACTTCACATTGCCCCCTCCTTCCGGTCCCTGGCAACAACTAATCCACATTCTGGGACTATGGATTTGACTGTTCTGGATATTCTGTATAAATGGAATCACAATAAGTGGGCCTTTGTGACAGACTTTTATTGTTTAGCATAATATTTTCAAGGTTCATTCATATCATAACACTTATCAGTACTTCATTCCTCTTACTGGCCAAATAGTATTCCATGTTTTGTTTATCTATTCATTGGTTGGTGGACATTTCCCCCCACTTTTTGGCTATTATGAACAATGCTACTAAGAACCATGTGAGTATGTGTTTTCGTGTAAATATATGTTTTCAGTTCTATTGGGTACATGCCCAGAAATGGAATTGTAGGGTCATATGATAACTTTATGTTTAACTTTTTGAGGAACTGTCAAACTGTTTTCCAAGATGGCGACATCATTTTACATTCCCACCATCAAATATGATGGTTCTAATTTCTCCACATCCTTGCCAACAATTTTTATTGTCCATCTTTTTGATTATAGTTATCCTAGTGGTTATAAAGCAGTATGTCACTGAGGTTTTGATTTGCATTTCTATGATGACTTATAATGTTGAGAATCTTTTTGTATGCTATTGACCATTTGTATATCTTCTATGGAGAAATGTCTATGCAAATCTTTGCTCATTTTTAATTGGGATATTTGTCATTTTATTGTTGAGTTGTAATAGTTCATTATGTATTTGAATATTAGGCCTTATCAGATATATGATTTGCAAATATTTTCTTCCATTCATTGTCTTATCATTTTATGATAGAGTTCTTTGAAAAACAAAAGTTTTAAACTTTGATGAAGTTCACTTTATCTATTTATCTTGTACTTTTATGTCATATATTATGCTTGTACTTTAGGTGTTATATCTAAGAAACCATTGCCAATCCATGAAGATTTACACTTGTGTGTTCTTCTAACTTTGTCTCTTTTGACTTAGGATCCTTAGTGAAAAGCATGATGTCTGGAACCTAGTATATTCTCAAAAAATGTTGGTCGGATTAATGACTGGGTACATTGGAATGGCTGGCTAGACTATGTCCACATGGGTTGCAGTATTTTTATTATCTCTGCATTTCCACCCAGCTTTTGGCATTGCATTTGCACTGTAGGTAGTACTTCAAGTTTCCTTGACACTTGCTCGATGAAATCAATAAGCCTTACGATAGTCTCACTACAAACTTGTGATTGAGGCCAGGGAGGTATTATTAGCCCATTTGATAGATGAGAAAACTGAGAACCAGAGATTAAATAAATTACTCAAGGCCATATAACTAGTGGTAGAGCTCTCTCCTCAGGGCTCCCCCATTTGGCTCAAATATGTGGGCTCCTTTCTCTAGGCTTAGCAGTCACCATGGTTTCCTGGCTGTTTTTTCCTTCAATCACACTTTTATGACTGTCTCTGAGACTTCTAAATGAATACCTAGCCCTGTGTGCATTGAGTACACTGAAATTCGATAAATATTCAAACAAATAATCCCCAAAGCATTTTAGTCCTTATTCTCACACTCTTTTCTCTTTGCCTTTGGCAATATTTGCTTCATTTCTTTTCTCTTCATGGACAAACTCGACTTAAGACCTGCAAAGCTTGTTCTCTGAGCACCACCAGTATTCTATTGCCTGTGCCACACAATTCACCATTCAATTGCTATATGGGATGCCCTAGACTGTTCTTCAATTATTTTGAATATGAGGTTCTTTTCTACTCAATTTAACTGTAAGGTCCTTGAGCACAGAGATTATACCTCATCTGTTTTTCACATCTCTCCACAGTAGCTGGCAAAATGTTTCTATTATTCTCCGATTTCGATTACTTTATTTATTTTATATTCCCATCCTATTTGTCTACTTATTTACTGAACATTGTTCAGTTTGTCCAGCACCTTCTCCAGGAAGCCTTTGCCAAGCACTGCCTTCTTCTTCTGAATGCACATGATGCCTGGTTTGAATAGCTCATGTGTCACTTATTCCACACTACCTTGTGTCATGGATATTTACAGTCATGCCTTATTTTTCGTACTACTCCTACTCAATTCTAATGTTCTTGAGAGGAGTTATTATTTATCATCCAGTTTTATGCTTTTCTGTTTCCAACAAAATCAGTGGCTTGCTCATACAAGGGCTCAAAACAAATATATTCTTCTTGAGAATCCTTAAAGTTGGGGAAACTGGATAGGGTTTGGACTCAAGACCCAAGTTGAATTTCCGTCTCTGCTATTGTGTGATCCCTGACAAGTTACTTCTTTTTAATGGACCTCAGATTCCTCATCTATGATAATCCTTAGCTCAAACGAGAGCTGGGGAGTTTAAATAGCTATATATATGGCATAATGCAAAGTTTATTAATGCTAATGATAGTTGTTTTTGTTACCACTCTGAAATAACAGACAAGACTTGAGTTCATCATCGATAAACATATATTGCATTGAGGCATCTTGTTCCTACAAAGCCAGTACCAGATGCTGAAAATCAGATGAAAAGAAAGAAAACAATCTCAGGATGTTCCCAGGCATAGGTTCAGTGCTCAAACATGTGCATTTTGATGGTGGGCATAACCAGCTCTGTGTCTTTTTATATAATTCAGTTTGCAAGCCTGCCACTTGCTTATTATTCCATTGTTGACCAATATAGTGCAGCAACAGAGAAGGAAAACGTCTCTATGCAATACGGTTTCCAGCTCACTGTTGGTGTTCAAGGAATGTTAATATTAGACACCTAAAATAGAGCAGCTCCTATTGTAAAGAGAAAAAGCATTTAACAAAAGTCAGTCTTTCTCTCTACTTGTTAACATACAGACACCCTTATGAAAGAATTGCTACTAAAATGAGTTCAGTACCTTGAATGTTCTCTGTGAAGAGTGAGCACACTTTAAAACCTTGCACGGGGTACTTAGCACAGAGCCTCACTGATAACGTTAAGGAGCCTGTTTCCATTCAGTTCATCATCCATATTAAAAGCGAAACTAATAGGTGCTCAGCACTCTCTTAGGTGCTGCCAGGCAAGCCTAGTAATTGATCTTCCATTGAGTATGTATTTAAGAAGGGAGAACTGCATTACTTTTCTGTTATTATTATTTTTTTAACCAGTAAATGAGAGAGTGGAACAGATCCAACGTAAATGGAAGGCAGTCCCGTCAGCCTTTCTTCCAGGGCTGTGTCTCCACATCATTTTTCCTGTGGCCTGGGTGAGCAATCACTGTAGATCCCTTTGTAGCATCTTTATCCACTTCCACATCCAGGGTCTTTCACTGCAGAATGGGAGTGGGATAGACATGTAATGATAAGTGGTATAGTAAAGATGTTTCTGTGTGAGCTCCAGAAATAGGAAATTCAGTGAATGCAGTTACCTCTAGCATGCAAAAAGTCTCAGCTAATCTGTGGCAGACAAATTTGACAAAACATGATGAGATATTTATATATCTCAGCTATATGCTACAAATTAAGAAGCTGCCTTCTTAGTGATTATTTTGAAAACCCCAGGTCCAATCTAAAATATTCAGAGAATGTCCAAAGGTAACAAAACACTGTTATAGTAGGAGATGTGGCATTCATTCTTTCAGGCCTTCATTCACAAACATTTCTAAAATGCCTACTACATATTGGGTACTTGGGATACAGACATGATGCTATCCTTTCATAAGGAATTCACAGCTTATGGTTAATAAGCAAAAAAAAAAAAAAAAAAAAGTCTCTACCCTCAGGGATTTACAATCTAAGAGAGAATACAAGTGGAAAAATACGGAAGAGAGAGAACAGCTAAATGATACAGGTGATGAAAAATGCAAACAAAATTTTTCTTAACCTTTTTTGGGTACAAAGATCTCTTTGAGGCTCCAATAAAATACAAGGATAATTATATTTACTAGAAAATAGAACATGAGCACTTACACATAAAAATTCAAAAACAACTTCAGGGAAACACAAACTCATTGATGACACCAAGATAAGGAGCTCATGAGATACATGTCTAGATAAATCATATTTCATATAAAATACTTTCTCCAAGGTAGGCTGTGTGGATGAATTAGGACTTGAAGAAAGGGAAGGAGAGAGAACATAAAATGAGATAATTTTTGTATTTTTGGTGAAATTATAAAGGAGTATTACATTGCTAAAGCAAAAAAATTTGACGGGGTGGAGACTTTGGAGACAGGGATTCTGGCTGGGTCAACTTGCTTGAGCTAAAGCAGAGGCTTGAGGGATAAACTTGGTGTGTGGGTACTAATTTACCAACATGGGATGGAGATTCATGATTGGAAGTGTTGAGATGCAAGGTTAGATGGATAGTGAGATATGAATTTGAGAGTCATTGCTGGCCTTTGTACAGGGACTCATTACAGAATTAAAAAACCCCAAAGAAATATCTGAGCTGATTGAGTCCAACCTCCAGACATCCCAAAACCTCTGGCAAGCATTCATTTAGTCTATGCTTGAACATATTAGTGGGTGAATCACAATGTGATATGCAAACTATTCCATTGTCGAATGGCTCTAATTGATAAAAATTACTTCTTCATACCAAGATTAATTAAAAAAAAACTTCCACCTCCCATCCCACGTATAGAAGCATGATTTTTGTTCTCTGGAAACACAAATTAAAGGTAATCCTTTATTCACTTGACAGTCCTTCAATTTCTTTTTTTCTTTTTTTTTTTTTTAAAGAGCTAAGGGTCTGGCTTTTTTTTTAAAATTTTATTTTATTTATTTATTTATGGCTGTGTTGGGTCTTCGTTTCTGTGCGAGGGCTTTCTCCAGTTGCGGCAAGTGGGGGACACTCTTCATCGCGGTGCACGGGCCTCTCACCACCGCGGCCTCTCTTGTTGCGGAGCACAGGTTCCAGACGCGCAGGCTCAGTAGTTGTGGCTCACGGGCCCAGTTGCTCCGCGGCATGTGGGATCCTCCCAGACCAGGGCTCGAACCCGTGTCCCCTGCATTGGCAGGCAGACTCTCAACCACTGCGCCACCAGGGAAGCCCCCTTCAGTTTCTTAAATGTCATATTCCCCTTAAATATTCTCCTTAGGGGGCTTCCCTGGTGGCGCAGTGGTTGAGAGTCTGCCTGCTAATGCAGGGGACACGGGTTCGAGCCCTGGTCTGGGAGGATCCCACATGCCGCGGAGCAACTGGGCCCGTGAGCCACAACTACTGAGCCTGCGCGTCTGGAGCCTGTGCTCCGCAACAAGAGAGGCCACGATAGTGAGAGGCCCGCGCACCGCGATGAGGAGTGGCCCCCGCTTGCCGCAACTGGAGAAGGCCCTCGCACGAAACGAAGACCCAACACAGCCATAAATAAATAAATAAATAAAAATGAATATCTGCTTATAAATAAATAAATATGGGGAGGAATAATATTTAAAAAAAAAAAAAAATTCTCCTTAAAGACTAAGCAGCATCAGGCTTCAGTCTTTTCTGGTGAATACGGTATTTAAGAAGATTAGTTTGGCAATCCTGTGTGAGACAGATTAGATCAGGAAGAAAACTACATTTGGGGAGACTAGTTGGAATGTTATTGGAATGATGATGGTTAGAGAAAAGTAGAAAGGAAATGAAAAATAAAAGGTTCTGGATGGAAGAATTGACAATACTAGGGGGCAAGTGGCTATTGGAAATGAAGAAAAGATGTGATTCAAAGATATTTCAGAGTTCTGGCCTGGATACTGGAGGACTGATCTTACTGTAGCCATCAATTTTCAGGAGGAAGGTTTGACATCTTTCTTCTTAATAGGAGGTGTTATGGTGTAGTGGTTAAGAGCGTGAGCTCTTAGTGACAGAATGAATGGGGAGGTTCATATTCTGGATTTAACACTTACGTTACGTGACGTTGGGCAAATTACTTGACATATTTGTATCTTGATGTTATCATCTATAAAATATAATATAATACATGTAAAGGTTTTAGCTTCACTGGCAGAGAAGAAGCTCTAAATAACAACAATCTATTAATACTCTCGTGGGTTTAATTGGAGGTAGGTGAAGTCCAAATTGAGAGCTTCAAAACAAACTATCTGGGAAGGAGACAAGCAGAATGGGGTCAGGTCATCATGTTAGGGTAGGAGGAGATATTGCAGATGGAAATGAGGTTAGAACACACAAAAGAGCAGAGTCAGTTCCAAGGTCAGAAGCAGTGGAGGTCAGACCGTAGAAATATAGGTAATTTGCAACTTTTTCAAGATACATGGCAGAAACAGATCATGTTTGAAGAAGCATTTCTCTAGCCCAGGAAAGTAGGCCTTACATTTTAAATACCTGTCTCGCCATGTACTGTTTTTCTTCAGCTGACCCTGGTTTACGGGTTAACCCTTATATACACAGATTACCTATTTCTCCACGGTGAGGAGGTTAAGAAGGTCACCCGGTTGAGGATGTCAAACTCCAGGCAATGGGCAAACACACAAGTAGAGGTGTTTTATGAGCAGTTAGAACTCAGCTAGAGATGTAGCTGGTGGCAAGGAGAGGTCAATTTATAGGTGTTGCTGGATGCATGGGAATGGTTGAGCTTACCATGTATTAACGCATTTAGGTGTCGATATCTCCCAGGTCTTCTCTCCTTGTTTTGGTGTCTTCCCATCATGAAAGAATCTCTTCTTATCCTATCCTTAGAAATTATAAGGTGATTTGCAACCCAGATTTATAAAGTACGTGCACGTTCGGATAGAGCAATACAGATGGTTTTCATCAAGGGCAAGTCAATTGCCTTTCTGAGCTTGTTTCTTCATCTGTAAAATGAGAATAATAACAACACCTACTTTTTGGAGTTATTTTAAGGATCACATGAGACAGCATTTACACAGTTTCCTTGCATAGCACCTGGCACTTGGAGGCCCCCAAATAAAAGTTAGTTTTAGTGTATGATGACTATCATCAATTACTTATTGAAACCCATATTGTGAAAATATATATGGAGTAAGCTCTGGTGGAGACGCTATTAGCTGGGTCTAATTTACTTACTTTTTAATATGATTTTTATTTAGTCTATCTAATTTTTACGTCAATGTTTCTGGAAACCAGGCAAATGTCATCAGAGGTGTTTTCTTTTGTTGTTGTTGTTCTTTTTTTCTTTTTTTTTAAATGCCCTTGGCTCCAAATGCTTGGCCTGAAAAAATCATTCCATATGTTTATTCACCTTGAGAAGCCGAGTTTGCTGTGTCCAATTTCCCTGTTTACTCTTCCCATGCTAATGGTGCTGAGCATGTGAAAATACCGTTCTTTATCATTCCAAACTAGGTCTTGGGTTTAATTACAGATTATGAGAAACGAGCTGAATGTCTAAGCATTTTGGAGCCTGGTGAGACTGATTTGTTCAGAATGCTTAAAGGCATTTGATTCCTCTGGAAAAAAAAAATAAGCCTGGTGTAGCTCATTTGTGCTACATGAAAGATGAAGTGTGGCTGGAGTCAAATGATGGGACCCAGACCTCGTTCACTCACATTGATTCATTAGGACCTGTGTCAACTTCCCCCAAGAGGTACACACACACTCAGAAGCTCAGAGGATGGAGAGGACATATGTGACCTCTCAGGAAGAGAAGCTGGCAGCTGGCATAGAGCATTGTCCTTTGAGTTGGTTGAGGAGTGATGGAGTCGTGTGAATTGCCTAGCAGCCATTCTCTTATGCCTCTTTCCTGTGCATCCCAGGGGCTGTGCTTGGTAGCAGGATCTCTCCCCTACAGGGGGATTAGGACACTGTGGAAAAGTTGCACTTGGCAGACAATTTAAAATCCATTGGTTTAAATTCATACCTAGTCTCCTTCCTGAATAGGGGTACTGAGGAAAACTAAGGAGACAGGGGAAATATGGAAGCATTTAAAGAAAACCTTGCTTATGAATTCACTATAGGAATTCTAAAGGTAGAAAATAAGGGTTAGGCATTTCAATGGGACAAATGGTACTTCTAATAAGAGCAAGTAAAAATTCGAATTCATTTATTCAGTCTTTCATGCAACAAACATTCCTTGAACTCTTATCCTACTAGGCACTGTGCGAGCCACAGAAAATGAAATAACAAACAAGACAAAAGACAGTCTTTGCCGGGAGTCAAAAGGCTCACACTCTAGTGTGGAAGACAGGATTGAGGGCAAGTGATTAAATCTACGGTGAAGGACCCTATGACTGAGGGGAGCCCAGGGACATGGAACACTGAACAGCAGGGGAAAGAAAGTTAAGTCATTCTGAGGAATAGCTCGGAGGGTCTTTCATGAGAAAGTGGTAGAGAAACAAGGACTGGGAAGAGGAAGAGGAGGTAGCCAGTTGATGGAGGGAGAGGAAGGACTTTCAGGTGCATGGCACTGCCGTGTGCAAGGACTCAGGGCTGTCAGGACCACAGAAGTGAAGCGAACTGCAGTGTGTTTACATCAAAGGGTGTGATGGGAAAACTACGAGAGATGTTTCTGGTGGAGGCAGCAGCTAGTTGAAGTTTTTCTCATTAAAGTCTTTGGGGAAAGATAGCTTTTATTTATGGTACAAGTGGCCCTCAGAAAGTTCCTCCAAACCAGCTAAGCCAAGCACATGACATATAAGAATCGTGAGACTTTCGTTACAATTGATGGTGAATCTAGATCATCTAAAAAATCCCAAAGTCCCTTTTACTCTCTTAGTAATATGTGTTTTACATGTTCAAGATCAAGGCTTCATCTCCTCATTTTATTGCCATTCATACATCAGCATCTGTGATTCCCAACAATGATGGCTGGGGGAAAATACAGAAACTTGGTGAGACCAGGGACGATGACTGGTCCTTGTTCAATGAAAGGATGGCCTTGATTAGAAGCTAAAGTTGATACTTTTGTGCCTGCTTTTGGCTCTAGCTTCTGAGCCACATGGTCACATAGGCAACTCAGCGCAAATACAAACATGGTGCTCAAGACTGAGTCACAGAGTGTGCTTTCTTTCTGCTTTACTGCAGTCTCACAGCATTGCTGCAGTGTCTGCGACATGATTTAGAGTGTTTGTGCAAAATGTTAGGTCCACAGTCACTGGGGATTGGCTCAGGGAAATACTGTATATCAGAGGGGGAAATCCATAACTGGCATAAAAAAGGCATTGACAAGTGTACAGATAACTCTGCTACACGCACATACAGATAATTGAGATACTTAAATTTTTTGTTGGTAACTCCAGGAATATCTAAGATAATACTCTCTAGTTGGCCTTATCTATTCGGATGGTCATGAACTTGAGTATGGTGTGCTGCAACTCAGGTAGGTCAGGGAGGCCTAAAAAAGATAGGTATGATTCCCCAAAATGGGAAGTTTGTGGGCCCTCAGGCCATAAAAATTTCCAAAATGTTTTTCTGTATTATTTTTCACTTTTGCTTCAGATCCATAGTACTCAAAATTCACCAGCTTTGATACATTTAGTGTGAAATGTCGTAAACTTCGCTACTTCATTTAAACGGTTCAATTTAAATATATACAACCAAGCCTCATTATTCACAGATTTTGTATTTGAAAATTCGCCTACTAGGTAATTTATTTGTAATCCTCAGATCAATACTCACAGTGTTTTCATGGTCATTTGAAGCCAAATGCAGAGCGATGAAAAATTTGGATTGCCTGCCATTTGTGCTTCCAGACGAGGTCAGACAACACATCTCTGCCTTCTTTTTTCATTTCTCATACTGTAAACAAGTATCCTTTCTGCAGTCTAGTTAGTGGTACTTTTTCATATTTTTTGTGCTTTTTGTTGGTGAGTTCCCTGTTTAAAATGGCCCCCAAATGTAATACTGACATGCTGTCTAGTATTCTAAATGCAAGAAAGCTGTGATATGCCTTAAGGAGAAAATGCTCCTGTTAGATCAACTTCCTTCAGGCATGAGTTATAGTGCTGTTGGCTGTGAGTTCACTGTTACTGAATTAACAAGAATATTAAATAAGGTGTCTTTAAACAGAAATACACATGAAACAAGGTTATGTATTGATTGGCTGATGAAAATATTGTGACCAGAAGCTCACAGGAACCGAATCCCGTGTTTTCCCTGGGAGTAACGGTTCAACATTCACTAATTCAGCATTTGCGGTGACTTTGTAGAATGTAACCATCTCGAGTAGCGTGAATCAACTGTACATGCACATATATATGTGTATATATATATATATGTATATATACACACGAATAGGTATACACACACACTCATATACAACTACATAAAGCAAAAGTGAGTGAGCACAAATGTAATGTTAGCCGCTGGTGGATCGAGATTCTAGACATATGAGTGTTCATTGTACCATACTTACCAATTTTTTTTAGGTTTGAAAGCTGGTCACCTACCTCTCTGGGCCTTTATTTCCTCAAAGAAGGGAGATTAAGTTGCCTCAGGAACCTCTTCCAGCTCCGCTATTCTGTAATTTTAAATGAGCCCCAAACAGGAGCCATTTAATTTAGATATTCAGTAGAGATTTAGTCATAGAATCTAGTCCAATGCTAACTGCATGATACTAAAGTATAGAGTTTAAAAAAGAAGGTTTCCATTAAAATGATAACTTGATTGACAAACACTCAAGGAATGGAGTTCCTCTATACAAAGTCAGGCATATTAAACAAACAAATAAAAACTTTCAAATAATATAGGAAGCATCTAGGGACAAGATAACCTTGTCATTTGAACAGTTTCTATCTGTTCCCATTTCCGATTAAGTCAAAAAAGACTTATCATAGACAAAATTAGTCATTAGGAAAGATGTGCCATGTATCCATAGCCTTTTTTTAAAAAAATTTTATTTATTTATATATTTATTTATATTTATTTTTGGCTGTGTTGGGTCTTCGTTTCTGTGTGAGGGCTTTCTCTAGTTGCGGCTAGCGGGGGCCACTCTTCATCGCGGTGCGCGGGCCTCTCACTGTCGCGACCTCTCTTGTTGCCGGGCACAAGCTCCAGACGCGCAGGCTCAGTAGTTGTGGCTCACGGGCCCAGTTGCTCCACGGCATGTGGGATCTTCCCAGACCAGGGCTCGAACCCGTGTCCCCTGCATTGGCAGGCAGATTCTCAACCACTGCGCCACCAGGGAAGCCCAGAGATAAAGAACATTTTATTGCTCGTGGTACAGCATGCATCATGAGCATCAGCAAATGGGGTGGTTCTCCTTGCCCTTCCCCACGTCTTGCAGAGACGATGCAATAAGGGTCACATGGATACTTTGCCATACTCAGATTTCATTGCAGCCAAGCAACATCACATTTGGGGAACTCACCATTTTGCAGCTAACAATAAACAAGCAGTCTCTTAGTCCCAGAGGGAGACATTTCTTCTTCCTTCAAGGGTGCTCCCTGCAAAAATTGATACAATTCTGAGAAATGCTTGGGTAAAGAGCATTTGGTCTTTGCATTCTTGGTACATCCAGCAAGAGGTGCAGGGTTCAGGGCTCTTGGTAGATTGCCTTTCCCAGCACTGGGTTCCAGGAACAATGCCAAATACTTTAACTGGGACAATGTTTCCTGGTAGATCACTTTTTAGCTAATATTCTATGTATATCTTACTCATTTTAGTAAGGTTGCCTCTGGGCAATATTATAAATTGGGTCCATTTTTTTTGTGCCCCCCATCTTCTTGTGGAAACCAGTTTTCCTTGAGCAATCCCCCCACATTCAAGACTCACATTTTTAATGGTTTTGATCTGATCTTTTTCAAAAATTTTTATTTATTAAAATTTTTTTTTTTCATTTTTTGGCCATGCCCCATGGCATGTGGGACCTTAGTTCCCTGACCAGGGATCGAACCCATGCTTCCTGTAGGGGAAGCATGGAATCTTAACCACTGGACTGCCAGGGAAGTCCCCTAACCTGATCTTTGACTGCCCTTTTTCCTGCCCCCATGCCATGTTCAGCTCATTTCTTTTTCCTCTTTGTCCTGAAACAAAATTTACCCATTTTGTGGCCAGTCTCTTAGAACCCTTCTCTCTTGTAAGACAGTCACTGAGAAACAAATGGAAATTAAAATATCTTAATGTATAGAAGGGTGACTCACCAGAGAACATAAAATTTTAAGAGAGACCTTTTGAAGACATGCTGCTTTAACCAAGGAATAATCTGAATGGTGGGAATTTGGGATTTCAAGATTATATATACAACTCTGTATGCTTCCTCTGTGCGTGGTGAGCCCTGGGTCTAAGGATAAATTTAGTTTTGATTTTATATGGAGCATTGATTTTGTGTTCTCTGAGAAGGAAAAAAAGATATTTTGATGTATGGATTTAAATGCCATTTCCTTTTCACTCCCTATCGTCTGAGCGTTTATGAGATGAAACTTTTGATCTTAGAGAAAGCTATGAGCGGTTGTGACTAACTCTTTATAAGTCTTCATAATATCAGGAGTTGCTCTCCTACTAATAAGCAAACCATTACCCAAACCATATTCTTTAATGGAGGCCTGCCAAAGGGAGTTCATGGAACCGCATTAGAACGTGGAAAATAAAGCTTTCTTAGGCCACAAAGCAGCCACTCTGTGAACTAACGCTTCTATTGGCACCTGCATTTGGGGTCTGTAATGTTTTGCTAACTGTGCCTTCAAGACCCAAGTGATTTGAAAAGAAGTGACTGAGTTCATAAAAACGGGAGACTGTAAACCAGCATAAATGCCAGTTTTTATGTTGATATTTACATTTATCCCATGGAGAGACTGAATTGTGTAGTAATGTGATTCAATATTTGGGGTCAAATATTTTGGTAACATTTACAGATCAATAAATTAGACACATTCCATCTTAAATGATCAAAAATAGCTTTGTTTCCCAATGTGAGGCCAACTTAAATTTTCCAGCAGGGAATGTTCCCTGCAGAATTGTTAATTGCACGGATGCTATAATAGTATTACATTTTAACTACAACTGTGTTAGATTTTCAAGCATCTCAGAGCTTATAAACTAGTCATTAAAATTCATTCTTGTTGGCAATTGGGTCTGCAGAGCCTTTATCCGGAAAAGCACACTTGTAATATTTATGTGATTTCCATTTTAACACAACTGTTTGAATTACTTGCAATACTCTAGCATTTGTAATGTGCTCCCTTTCCTATGCTTCTCCTACAAGCTCTCACTGTATTAACCTGCTAAGGGTGAGATTCCCTACATTAGAAAACTGTTTCTCTCTTCCCCCCCACCACCCCGTGACTTCTTTTAGCAAGGACACATGTGATAAAGGCATGTTGCTTAGAATGATAGTGGGAAGGCCAGTTTTATACTGCTCACATGAAGGAAACAAATAGGGGAAGATATAAGCTGTGTGTACTTCATCGCAAGGGAATATCAGATAGAAATCTGGTACCATTTACTTCCAGGTCCTTAAAAAATAATAGACCAGGTGGTCACCAGGGAGCTTGCTGTACTTCCCAAGACATTGATTTGTCTCTCTCTTCTGGTCCATCTTGGTTTTCTTTCATGAGTGTGACTTACCATTTCTACCTTGTCTAATAGTCATCTCTTCTCTCATTTCCCCTTAGAGTGGATGCTGCTGAGAGCAGAACCCATCCATGTGCAGTCCCTCCCTCTTCGTCCTAAGCATCTAAGTCAATCCCCAGCAGTTCAAAGACACATCATAATGTGTAGAGTGTTAATGTTCTTATGGATTTGTTTTCTTTCACTTAAACTTGAGGGTTTAGCTCTGGGCAGACCTTGACACTTTAATTCCAGTCTATTTGATTAAGTTGGATCCAGCTGAAATGAACATTTATGAATTACCTACTTGGCAATTATAAAAGGTGGAAAATGTGATGTGGTCTCTGTCCTTCGAATAATTCCAAATAGTAGAGTGGGAGATAAGAAAATTAAGAGCAATAAGATATTATAAATATTATAAACCAAAACTAATGAATTTAAAAGGATCACACCCAACTTGTATGACTTGGAATATATTCATGGAATATTTGATGGATAGCTTTCAAAATGAAGTGGGATACAGTAGAAATCACTTGAGATAACTTGGGAGAAAAGGTTTTTGATTAGGGGAGTGACATGATGACATGTTAGGAAGCTTAATTTGGATGTGGTATGAGGATAGACTTGAGAAAGTTTGAATTAGAATGCAGTGTGACTAGAAGAAAGGAGATAGGTTAGGAAGCTTTTGATACAGTTTAAGTGAGAGGTAGGTGATAGTGTCCTTCTAGTGATCTTACGGAAGCAGAATTAGCAGGACTTGGTAAGGAAAGGAGTTTAACGTGACTCTGATTTTGAGCCTGCATGGCTTGGAAAGAAGAGTTGATGACATTAACAGAAATAGGGAAGGCAGGATGATGAATGCCATAGGAAGCAAGAGGAGAAAGATGGTGACATTGGATGTCAGTGTTTTTAGGTGTTTTGGACACTGTGAAACCTCCTGGGTCTAGTAAGTAGGGAGTTGTAATAAATTAGGGTAGATAAGGCTAACAAAGGAGATGCCATTAGTCTGACGACAAGGAATCCTGTTAGTTGCCAGCTCTGTGATCTAAGGCAAGTTATTATCTGACCCCCCTCTGTTTTTCATTTTCCTTGTAAGTATAAGAAAGAACTGGCTTTTGTAGAAGCTAGCTCAACAGATTGATGAATTCCTGGCAGGTATGAAGTGATTTGGAACCTGTTGAGAGATTCCTTGTGGGCCAAAGGAATTTGCCCTGGATTCTCTGCTTACTTTGAATCAACACTGTTATCTCCCTATGGTCCCTCCCCAAACCTGGAGATTTGCTGCCACTGTGGTCATCAAGGCTTCTCAAGTTGATGCTCATAGATGCCACCAGGGCCTCTGCCTTATGAATCATGAATACACTTGGTGAAAAGGAGGCCTTTACAAGATGTATGCTGTCAGCTTTGCAAAAGCCTACTTCCATTAAAAAAAAGGCCCAATCCACTCGATCCATTGCTTTTTACCCCTTTTCCACCTTCTGATAAAAATATAAAACACCCTTATAATTTCCATGGAGAAAGATGGGAACAATCACAGATTATCTTCTTTGATTTTATGAGAAGTTACTCACTGTAGTAGTTGAGTCCTCAATTCCCCTTTTAAGCACCTACATTGTAATTCAACAACATCTGATTGGATGGAGTGATGTTGCCAATGTTCAGTCAGAGTTAACTCAAAATAGAGATAGCAAATGATAAAAAATGTTGTTCAGATGATTCACCTACATCTGATGAAAACATTTGACTTTCTGCTTGGGATATTTTCTTATATAATTAGAAATGTATAAGTTTGGTATTTATAGCTGGGACTATTTCCCTGCTGGTTTTCAGTTCATTTTGTTTCTCATTAACCTTTATAAATATTCTAGTCGGAAATACCCTTTTTTTTAGGATGCAGTGCTTTCTTAGCTAGAGAATGAAATAATGTTTTAATATTCCTGTTATTTTCCTCTATCAACCAACCAGAGAGAAAGGCAATGTGGCATTCTTGGAAGAATTTTGGAGTTACGAAAACCTGGAATTCCATTCTGGCTCTGTGATTTACTAGCTGTGTGACCTAAGGCAAATGATTATCCAGTCTTTCCTGGTTTTTGTTTTTTCATTGATGTGATGGGGTAATACCTGGACATCCCAGTGTTATTGAGAGGCTCAAGTGGGATAATGGTGACATTTGTCCTAAGGTCTCTTAAGCCCTGGGGTTCTGGAGTTTTACTGCATGGGCCCAAATCCGGATTATACTCTGGTCAAGATATTTTACTTCTTTAAAATCCTTTCCTCATCCATAAAATGAGGGTTGTAATAGTGCCTATTTTATAAGCTACTTGTGATGGTGAATGAGCAAAGCTGTTAAAAACATAGTGACTGGATAATATTAAATATGCAGTAAATATTAGCCATTTCAATTAGTGCATAGTAAGTGCTCAGTAAACAGAAGCTTCTCTCATTTTTCTCCTTCATTTTGGCACTTAAATAATCCTTCAGGATTCTTCTTTCATATGTTAAGCAAAACAACTCTTAGAATATTGGAGAAAACAATCCTTACCTCTGTGCTGCTAATCTATAAAACAGGATTATTTGCTGATCTTACCTAGTGCCTCCCTTTGAGTATAAGCCTTGGGAACTCCAAGCTGAAGGAAAGGCTCCTTTCTTTAAAGTAGCTATAAATGTGTGCAGTCTTCTAGCTATTGAAATTGTAAGCTATCCTGCCTATCCCCAATCTATTGTCCTAGCTTCAAAGACATTTTAAAACACCCTCTGGGTGCTATCTTTCTTCTTAGTTATCCTTTGCCTCACTTCTCCCTTCTTATGAGAAAATTTCTCAGGCTCCTCAAGGCACTGATTTCTCTTATGACAACTTTGAAACTTGTAGGTTTCTGTAGAGACTATTTTCTTTGGGTTAAAAAGCACTTTAGTTAGTAATGCAGCAGAATTTAAAGTCTAAGAAATAAATAACCAGTCTGCAGTTTGCTAAATCCCCCCTAAATAAGATATGATATAAATTAGGCAGGAAATAACAAAATGCTTCACAATTTTCCAGAAATCAGAACGTAGAAGAATGATCAGAGGCCCTAACACAGTTCAGGATGAGCTATTCCATGCTTATCTACTCATCTGCTCAGTCATCTCTCTTTTCAGTTACTCGGTATCTAATGTAGGAAGGTTGTTGTTAGAGCATTAATACTATACCAGCAACAGTAATTGTTAGGGGCTGAACTGTGTTCTCCCCAAATTCATCATGTTGAAGCTCTAACACTCAGCGCTGCAGAATGTGACTGTATTTGGAGACATAGCCTTCAAAGAGGTAACTAAATTAAAATGAGGCTGTTAGCATGGGCCCTAATCAAATCTGACTGGTGTCTTTATAAGAAGAGAAAATTTGGCAACACAGAGACACAAGGTGCTCACGCACAGAGAAATGACCATGTGAGGACACAGTGTGAAGATGCCTGCCTGAAAGTCAAGGAGAGAGGCCTCAGTAGACACTGTACCTGCTGACACCTAGATCGTGTCCAAAACTGTAATAAAATAAATTTCTGTTGTTTAAGCTACCCAGTCAGTCTGTGATATTTTGTTTAGTATCCTTAGCAAACTAATAGAGTAATATTATACATTGGTATTGCATTTATAATTCTATAAATTTCATATTTTTTTTATATACATGGTAAAGCATAATGGTCAAAAGCACTGACTCTGAAACCAGACTTTCTGGGTTCAGATCTATCACCTGCGTGGCCTTAGGCAAGTTACCTAACCTCTTTGCTCAGTTTCTTCACCTTTAAAATGGAAATGATAAAAATATTGTCTACTTTATAGAATTGCTATCTGCATTAAATGAATTAATGTTTCTAAATTAATAGTGCTCAGCACATAGTAATTTCTAAAAAGTTATTTCTTAAATTAATAAAATAGAATGCATGCCTTAGTTCATTTTATTCCTCTTAAATATTGTGAGCTAGGGGGAGAGAAGGTAAGGGATATAATATTTACTGAGTATTTATTATGCAGTAGATGACGTAGTGACAATTGCACTCACATTTGCACATGGGAGATTAAATTATTGCCCACGTTTACATACTGCTAAACAATGGTGGCCTTGGGCCATTCTCTCATCTTAAATCTAAATCTACTGATTTTTATTTTTTCAGCATTGCCTGTCTATACCAGGAACAGAATCTAAATAAATATGAAAAGGAGCTAAATAAAATGAAAAAGATAGTCATCAAATTAAATATTGTATCAGTCAAAGCTCAACCAGGGAAGCAGAAACAGTAATGAATATACACACATACCTATATATCTACATATAGATATATAGTGAATCTATCTATCTGCCTATCATCTATCTAACAATACACTATTATATGTAATTAATTTTGAGGACTAAGCAAATTCGAAGTCCATAGAACAGACAGGAATGGAAGATCATGAATAGACTAAAACCCCATGGACATAGCTGGAGTTTGTTTTCCACAGGTAGGAGTGTCTGTCTATCTGTCTGTCTCTCAGAGAGCAATGCACTCTTTTAAAGGACTTCCAACTGATAAGTGAGGCCCATCAGGACAATCTGTCTCATTTAAAGTCAGCTGTTTAGGGGCTTTAATTACATCGGTAAAATATCTTCACAGCAGCACATAGAATTTGATTAGACAATTGGGAGGAGATATGTGTATGTTACAAAACGCGTGCTACCTTCCATTCTCTGACTCTCTTGAAAAATTCTCTCTTGGAGCGCACCCTATCTGGAAACATACTGGAAGGGCGATTCTAAGGAATACAGTTTAGCTTAGTCAACTTGAGACACCGCAAAGCCATTCCAGGTATTTTTTTTTTTTTTTAAAGACTGTCATTTACTATGCCTGGAACTGGGCACATTTTAACATGAGCTTCTTTTTATTTAACTCTCACAATAGCCCTTGAAATATTATTACCATTTATGAATGAGAAAATAAAGACTCCAGTGGTTAAATAACTAGCCTAAGTCACAAATCAAGCTAGTGTGGGAATTAAAATTAGAAGTCAGAGCTGACCCTGAAGACTATCATGTTTAAAAACAGTAAGTAATAACCTCAAACTACCTTCTTAAGCTCTGATGGAACTTAGGGTAGAGGAGAAATCAATGCTGGTTGGGCTATCTCAGCTGAGCTGCATTTTGAGCAGGTTGGAAACATGAACTAGCAGAGGAGAATCTACAGTTTTTAGCCCCCTCACCAGGACCAGATTGTAGGATCTTCCAATTTTCCTCTGGGGATAGTTGTGCATTTACAAAAAATTAAGAATTACTATTTTCCGGAGGGTGTGTGTTTGTGTGTGTGTGTGTGTGTGTGTGTGTGTGTGTGTAATACACTGTTCTAAGAAAGAGAGCTCTTAGTTTTATATTTTGGATATCTCCTCAATAAGTCAGATAATACCTTTTCATAATTCTGATAGATCATGTGATACTTGAAGTTCTGCTATTTATGAAATAAAATTAAAATGTCCATATTTCCATATTTATATATTTGTTAATGATTTGGGCCACTTGTAAATTGGTAAGTAACTGCCCTTATAATAATTTTCATTACTTTGGATTTTACTATGTGCTAAGAATGCTACTTAGAACCTTTGTACACCCTATCTCATTTAAACCTCACAACAACCCTGTGAAGTTGACTGTATCCACACTTGACTGATGAAGAAATGAAGGCTTAGAAAGAATAAGCAACTTGTTCCAAGTCTACTAGGCCTGTGTAGAAGAGTTCAAGTGTGAATGGTATGTGGCTAACTCCAAAGCCCAGATGCCTAATAACTAAGCAAGCAAAATCCCCACAGAATGTTTTAGTGATAGTCAATTTATTAAAGTTATAAAGTTGTCTTACTGTAAAAAAAAGTTCAAGGATTTAAGAAGACAATTTTTATAAAAAATGCTTGTATTGATTTTAAGTCAATCAGCTCAAGTAAAGTGTTGCAAATGAATGACCCCTAATCTTCTGAAATATTGTTTCAAAGTCCTAAATATCTTGTCTTTGTGAATTTCACTTTTTACTGTTCTTTGGTGAGAATAGCTCAGCTCTTAAATCACAAAGCCAGCCTCGTTGGAACTCTGCCATAAATTCTGGTCCCATTTTCTACTGATCCCACATGATCAATTCTAATTCTGTAAGAATCTCTTCAAATACCCATTTGTTGACACATAATGGAAATTCAGGAAAATAACATTTTTAATGGGAGAACATTCCACAGATATAACATCATTTGGTGCAATTACAAATGCCAGTTAACTTTGGTGGTAATAATCTGACACCCTTGACTGTCAGGGCAGAATGTATGCTAGTATCTGTAAACAGAACACATTAATTAGAATCTTGTTTCAGTTCTATAGTTAGGAAGTAACCATTTGTCAATTTCAGAATAATCCTATGCTTTCATAATGGCTATATAAAAATATATGAAAATACTAAGGGAGGCTGGCATTCTTTGAGAAAATTAGGGCCATACGATTTGGTATGTGCTTATGGAATTCTGGCATATCACATCTCAGTGATGAGCTATAATAAGCCACGGAAAATTCATTCCAAATATCAAAATGAGGTTCTAGTTAACAATAGAAGTTTAAAGGTTAATCTAATTAGTGAATGTGCTTGCAGTATTTTAAGTGTATTCATTTAAGTTCAGTCATATATTATGAGGCACTTAAATCATTTTAGACATGCACTCAGAAACCACATTCATTGTACTTAATAGCTGAAGACTATATTTTTACATGGAGAGTACAATTTACATCAGAGCTGTGTGTTGCAGAGTCAGCAGGAGTCTTTTGGATATTAATAGTTTGAACACATACTTCTAAAACTCTAAATCCCTGGGAGAAAAGGCATGATTTGGTTTTAGTGTGAATAAGGTAACTGTAGGAGCAAAAACAAAAACAAGAGAGAAAAAGAGAAAGAAAACTGAAGCACACTGATAAATGAGAAATAATACTGAAGCTGTGAAGCTGGGCAACTCAGCCCAGATTCTAGGCTTATATTTTCATGGCAACGTGATTTGATTTTTCTTTTTCTTCATCAGCATATGTTTGCATCCACACAAAGTAATGTCAATCAATGGTCTCTTTCATAGTGTGATTTTTTTTTTAAGAAAAAGCATGCACTTACATATTACCTTCTAAAGTAATAAAAAGAATAAAAAGATCGACAGCAACAATACTCTCTCTATAAGTAACTTTATTAATGAAATGGATGCAAACTTTGGTGCAGTCTCAAAGGAACATGACACGTACCCACACAGACACACACCACACACACACTCACACAAACAAAACTCCTGAGACTGCCACTGTGTTTAGGCTCGGATGTTACTTTTCTATGAAAGGTACACAGATAAAGTGTATATTAACTCTTCATAAAGCCTTTACTCATGGTATACAGATTGACCAGGGCAAGAAAATCACAGAACAAGCACACTAGATGGGATGGTTTTATTGTTTTCAGTGAGGCATTGAGCAACAACTGTCAGCTTCTGGGGACAGAGAGGGAGAGGGAGGGAGAAGGATGGGGGAGGGAGGAGGAGAGAAAAATCAGGGACTCACACTTGCACTGAAATTGCTATTTACCTCTTAAAATAGAATTCTCACCTAGACCTCACATAAGTATCATGAGATTATCTGGGAATCTGGCTTTAATTAACGGGCTTGGATATTGCTGGCTGAATTGCGTGAAAGCAACTGGTTTTGTGAGCTGTTTATTACCTAAGCTGTACTGTACTGAAATGAGAATGGTCAGAAAGGAACGACCCAGCCAGGGATTCTGGGTAAAACTAGGCTGCCATAGCCCACATTTCACTCTGATTATTCAAATGATAACGTGCAGGGAGGTGAGGGGGAAAAGGGTATCAAGATGACCCTCATGCCTAGAAGAAAAGATCCAGTGAATGCGTGGTATTTTCCGGAGAATAGTCACACCATTTTTCAGGAGGGAGAATGAAACAAAGCAGATGAGAAAATATCTCCATTTGGGGAATCATTATGGAATCTAGTTGCCAGACAGTTCCTTTGCTTCTCATCTTTTGTTTGCTCACTCAATATTCACAGAGGGAAGTAGGAAAGGAAAGCAAGTAATAGGACTGGCTCCCTGAAAACCCATTTTCCCCTTCCTCCTCCACTTGCAATATAAGCTCTATCCCATTTTCAGCGATACTAAATAAAATACATTGAGGGTTTACTATTGGTGAGGTAGCGTGCCCCCTAAGTGACATGTACAAAGGTGATTGATACATGAGTCATGTTCAGGAAAGATCATTGGGAATGAAATCAAGCCTGGGATTTGAATTCCAGGTCCTATTACCAGTTTCATGACTTTGAGTGATTTACATGATTTCTCTGAGCCTCAATTTCCTGATCTGTAAAATAGAGATAATAATAGCTGACATTGTCATCATCTTTGACATTGTCATAATTTCTTATAGAATTTTAAGAATCCTGAAAGCAAATATATGTAAAGAGATTTTATAAAATTAAAAGGGCTATATAAGGCTACTCATTATCATTACTATTTTAAAACCACTTTTGTCTCATCTCATGTGCTATTTGACAAGTTGCTCCTCCATCAGTCAGCCCTTCCTGGGACTTCACAACCCTATCCACAGATGGCAGTGAGCTAGAAATGCAAAATCTAAAAAGTATCCTTTTTGGAAGTCTTGCTATTTTGCTAGACAATTCTCTATCTCGTTCACCTGGGATAATTGTACATTACTTGTGAAGATTACCAGTTGATGTTGCTTTTGGCCTAAATAAAAGAAAATGTGGGGATTAAAAAGAACCCTTCTATTGGCAGCTGAATGTCAACTCATAAGTCTAGTCTAATTTAATGTAAAGTATTAGAATAATGACTGCCTCAAATAATAGTCCCGTAGTGTCTGTTGAGAGAGAAGGTTATTAGGTAAGCTACCACATAACACAGACCATATGAATTTTATGTTGGCTGTTTTAAGTAGGTTTTTTTTTCACAGTAGTTAATAAGCTAGTCAAAAATGAAGGCAATCTTTTGAAACACTGAACACTCTGGCTGAGAGGTTTTATTTCCTGGTATGGGAGACCCTCGTAGACCAATAGCTGGGCTGATAGCATCTGTTCTGTCAGAGTTATTTTGGAGATTTAACAAAAGTAAGGCATTAGATGCTTCAGTATAATGGTTAAGAAACTGGACAGACAGATCTGCGTTCAAGGACAATTCAGGCACTTTATAGCTATATGATTACTTTTAGCCTGAATCTACTATAATAGTACTTTCATCAAGACTTCTTGAGAAGACAAAATGTGAAAATGTGTAAAAAGGCATTGGCAAAATTTATCATAAATTCCGAAATTAGTTATCTATTGCATATTAGTTATCTATTGCTGTGTAACAAAGTATTTCAAAATTTAGTGGCTTAAAAAATAAACATTTATAATTGCACAGTTTCCATAGATCAGAAATTCCAGAACAGCTTATCTGGATGGTTCTGGCTTGGGTCTTTAATGAGATTACAGTTATGATGTTGGCCAGGGTTGCAGGCATCTGAAGACTTGACTGGCTGGAAAATCCAGTTCCAAGATGGCTCACTCACATGGCCATTGGCATGAGGCTTTAGTTCCTTTACTGGCTGTTGGCAGGAGGCCTCAGTTCCTTGACATGTGGGCCTCTCCAGAGGGCTGCTTGAGTGTCCTCACAACATGGCAGCTGGCTTCTGCCAGAGTAAGTGATCCAAAAGAGAACAAGATGTTAGCCACTGTGTCTTTGATGACCTAGCCTTAGAAGTCATACTCTACCATTTCCATGACATCCTAGTGTTTACAAAATCAGCCTTATTCAGTGTGTAGGAGAATGGCTACACAAGAGCAAGAACACCATAAGGCAGAGATCACTGGGGACCATCTTTGAGACAAGCTACCACATCTGATAAAAGTAAGAAGCTATTTTGTATAATATATTCAGAATGTCCCTGAAGCAGAATGTCCCTCTGCTCCAAACACTGAAAGGAGGTCTGATGGCTATTGTGTGTGACAGTGATAAAGAGGGACTCAAAGAAAGATGCAGGAAAAAAAAAGAGGCTTCTCATAACTACTGGTGGCATTAGACCTGCATAATTCTTTTGTTCTGAATTTAGCATTTAATTAAAATTTCCTTGTTCTCTCTAGGGAGCTGAGGTCATGACCTAAATAATCAGGGTTTTTTTGGCCTAAAAAATAACAATTTCTTAAAATATCCAAAAGGAAATCCTGATAATTTTTTTAAAACTCTCTTCAACCTAGAAAAAAGAGAATTATTACGTTTAAACAAATAGCTGCATTCATTGAGTGAGTTTGGTCACATTCCTTTGAAGCTAAATCATACACGGTAGGATGTAAAGCCAGTCCACAAGTGTGTTTTACCTAAAGGTGTCTTGAAGTGTCTTCCTTATCAACTCTGTTGTTATTTTTCTCTGTGATAGTATTATAATGAGTCTTTATAATATTTTATTTTGGGTGATGGTGGATGATAGGGATTAACCAGAGAGCCAAGGGCCTCAAGCAGGCCTCCTGGGACAAGAATGAGAAATCAAATGTACTGGTGTAAATGGTGTTTCTTTTCTATTTATCAGTGCATTAGCTAAAGATTTATACATTTAGTATCCTGTGGCTCATCAGTGGCTGGAACATGCAGACCTCAACTCACTCCACCATTTTCTAGCTTTGAGACCTTGAGCAAATTACTAACCTCTTTTCACCTCAGTTTTCTCATCTGTCCAATGTGAATGTTAATAGTATCTATCTTTTAGAGTCTTGTAAGGATTCAATGAGTTAATATGGGTAAAGTATTTAGAACAGTGCCTAGTATATGCTCATCATCACATATTTGTTATTATTATTATCTGACTAAAAATCATCTACATGTATTCATATCTATTTCTCTCCCTCTCTCTCCTTCCCTTCCTCCCTCCCTGTGTGAATGTGTGTGCATGTGTGTGTGTGAAACTTGTGGTCTTTTAGCCAATTCCTTAAGCAAGATTTATATTCTTAACCTTAATAAGGGTCACTAGGGAGAAAATTTCATTCATTCACTCTTCTCCTGTTCAACAAATCTATTTTAAGCTTTTACTAAGTGCTAAAAACTGTAGAAGGGGAAGGTCCTGGAGTAAAATCATATATATATGTGTGTGTGTATATATATATACACACATACATATATCATATATATATGTGTGTGTGTATATATATATACACACACACACATACACATACATAGAAATTTATATAAGGAGATTAAAATCCAGTAAGACAGACAGGCATATTTATAAATAACTCTAAACCAGTACACATATCACAGTGTTATATGGGGAAAAAAGAAGCTTAAACAAAATGCAATGGTTCTGTGAAATAGAAAGCAATCAATTCCAAAACAGGACTATTGGGGCAGGCACCATAGAGAGGGATGAATTTAAACTGGGCTTTAAAAATGAGTTGGTTCAGGCCGACAGAAGATGTCAAAAAAGGGAGAAAGGCACTCCAGAGAGAGGGCACAGCAAGAAAAACTTATGCAAGAGAGAAAGTGCCCACTATCTGAGGTGAGTGGGGAATATGTCAGCATCCCTAGAACATGGGCTTGAAGGTCATGAATGAAGTTGGATGAAACGACTGCATGCTGAGGACTTGGGACATTGGCTTATAGACATCCAGAACTATGCATGTGTCCATTACCAGTGTTTGAAGGTGTATTCAACTCTTTTTCCTTTGAGCCATTTATTTATTCGTTTGAATAATTTGTTTCCCTGGAAAACTGGGAAAACACCATGTGAAAAGCCACACACACACAAAAATCTGTGAAATTAGTGTAATCATCTACTTGGGATATGCTTGGGAACCAATTGGTGCAAAATACAATGTGTGCCTTCTTTGAGATTTGAGTTTGTGCTTCCCTGAGGCTCAAAGGATCCATGTATGCAAGAATGATGAGCTTCCTTGGAGTGGGAGGCTGGCCCCAGGCGTGATGTTCTCAAACAAGGAGTGATGGAGTTGGTGGAACGGGCAAAGGGAGGGAGGATATGAAACGGTTATGAGCAAAGGCTTTGGAGATAGGACTCATATTACAGAGTAGATCTGCTATTTCCTCTCTGTGTGATTTAAAGCAAATTACTTATTCTCTTATTTAAGACTCTTCCTCTATAAAATTATAATAATGAAGCCCTATTTATTGTATTGTTTTGAGGATTTATACGTATATATAATTCATGTAAAGCGCTTGGCACTTGGCACACAGTAAGTGCTCAATCAGTGAAGACTGATTTTTGATGTGTTGCTGTTAATCTCATAGATAATGTTCGAGACGGAGAGAGAGCAGAGTCCAAGCACAGTGAAAGGATTAGTTGAGACTGAGGTTTCTGAGCTGTTATCATGTAGGACATCCTTGTGTTGAGTGTCCCCTGCCCCATTTTTCTATAAATGGACAATGAGGGTTAATTTGGAGGGTCTACCGGGTCATCCCACCTTTGTGATATAAAAACAGCCTTTTTTTTTTTTAACATCTTTATTGGAGTATAATTACTTTACAATGGTGTGTTAGTTTCTGACTTATAACGAAGTGAATCAGCTGTACATATACATATATCCCCATATCTCCTCCCTCTTGCATCTCCCTCCCACCCTCCCTATCCCACCCCTCTAGGTGGTCACAAAGCACCAAGCTGATATCCCTGTGCTATGCAGCTGCTTCCCACTAGCTATCTATTTTACATTTGGTAGTGTATATATGTCCATGCCACTCTCTCACTTCATTCCAGCTTACCCTTCCCCCTCCCCATATCCTCAAGTCCATTCTCTGTGTCTGCATCTTTATTCCTGTCCTGCCCCTAGGTTCTTCAGCACCATTTTTTTTTAGATTCTATATATATGTGTTAGCATACGGTATTTGTTTTTCTCTTTCTGACTTACTTCACTCTGTATGACAGACTCTAGGTCCATCCACCTCACTACAAATAACTCAATTTCGTTTCTTTTTATGGCTGAGTAATATTCCACTGTATATATGTGCCACATCTTCTTTATCCATTCATCTGTCGATGGACACTTAGGTTGCTTCCATGTCCTGGCTATTGTAAATAGAGCTGCAATGAACACTGTGGTACATGACTCTTGAAAACAGCCTTTTTATCTATGGAGAGATTATTTTCTTTGAGAGTGCATCAGTGGGAGTGATACTTATAATGAGTGAGAAAGAAGGGGTCTCTGTCCAGCCAATCAGAAGAGCTGAATGAACCCTGGTGTTTTATGGAGTGTTACTTGATTTTCTCCTTCCCAGCTTCTGAAGCACGAGTGAATGTACCTTCTCTGCACTTCCGCTGCACTCTTGACAATACAGAGTAGTATGTAAGAGCAGAGACTCAGAAGTTAGGCCTTTCTATGCCTCCGGTTTCTCATCTATAAAATGGGATACTTTTGTATAGCTTAACTGCACTGATCTATGTAAAAGCCCTTATAACAATAACTGGAACATATGCTCTAGAATTGTTAGGTATTATTTTAAATGATCACCACAATGTACTGTAATTGTGAGCTTGATTGTTTATACTGACTGTTAGACTCTAAGCTGATTTATTTTGAAGAACAACGTACCAAAACAAGATGTACATCCCTAGAGAAACTATAGGAAAGTGAAAACTCAAGGTTCACTGTAGCAAGTAGTGGAGAAGGCCTACTGTCCTTCAAAAGGGAGAAGCAATCCTTGTCTTGGAGGTGGAGTGCCATGACCGAGAGAGTACCTGAGTCTGACATGCTCTAATGCCAAGTCATGCCCAAGGCCTGATGTTAGTTCTTCAGCCAGTGGGTCCATGCCAAGAGCATCAGTGGTGACCAGGCCAGAGCCAAGCAGAGCAGGGACTGTGTTGGCTGAATCTCCTTGGGCCCCTGCCAAGGGAAATGTGGGATTGAGCAGAGAGTGTAAGGAAAAGCCTGGGAAGTGAGGTGGCTGAGAAAGGAGGAAGCTACTGAAAATATTTCACACCCCCCTGTCCCCTCCCCCTGCCCCACCACTGTTCCCCATCCAGCCATTTCATAGTGGCAGCAACAGATGCGTGATGCCTTAAGGTACCACACTTTATAAGCCGTTGAGGCTTTTGAAAGTGATTTTTGGAATAATGGCTGTGTGTATTCTAGATTCTAGGAAGTCTGAGTCAAAGTAGCTCCTGAGAATCTTAGTCTATGGAAATATTCTATCTTCTGGGAAAGGTTCCATTGTTTACTATCAACCCCATCATTAGGCCCAGGGTCATCGAAAAACTTCATTTCAATTTTGCCCTTTTAATACCCAGAGCGGGCACTGACACAAGGTCCCTGTGCCACCCAAGCACTGAGAAGTTGGATTTAAACTTGATCCTTTTTTCTTACATTTCAACATGTGATCTGAAGGCTAAGAGATAACATTGTGTCTGCGTTGTCTCTGAAACTGTTCATATTAAACACTTATTTCCAGCTCTTTCTTCTTTTCGTTCACCTTATTTCATTGTTTTAGCCATTGGATTTTTTACTTGTTTCTGATATAACTCATAATAGTAAATTTGGGGAATAAAGAACTAGCAAAAGAAAAATTTTAAGTTTATCACCATTCAATACACAGAGAGATAACTAAACAAATGCAAATTATCATATTTCTAGCTTTTTTGCTATTACAAATCATGTGGTTAAAAACATTCTTGGACATACCCTCTGGTGTGTATATGCAAGAAGTTCTCTAGGGTAGAGCAAGAAATTCTATGAAGCAGTATTGCTGGATATTAGGATATTCAGAACTTTAGTAGATAATGCTGGATTCCACTGCGATTGAAATCATTTATACTCCCCCCAGAAATCTAAGGGTTCTATTGCTCCTAAATTTTTTTACGATCTGACAGATACTATTTACAATATTTACTTTTAAAAATTATTATTGTGTTTTTATGTTTGATTTTTGTATGCCTTCCTTTGTGTTTTGAAACTTGTAGCCTTTGTGCATTTTGGGCATTATTTTTTTTTAAACTTATGGTAGCCAGCCTCCAAGTTGAGCTCCCAAAATTCCTGCTCCCAGGTATCTATGATGTAGTCTCCTTCTATATTGTTTCAGGGTTTTTCTGTGTGATTGATAGAATACGGCAGAAGTGATGGCATGTGATCTCCAAGGCTTGGTTACAGAACACAGTCTATGCCTTTCTCTCTCTCTTAGATTACTCTCTGTAGGGGAAGCCAGCTGCTGTGTTGGGAGGACACTCAAGCAGTCCTATGGAGAGACCCACATGGTAAAGAACTGAGGCCTTCTGTCAACAATCGTGTGAATGGGCCATCTTGGCAGTGAATCTTCAGCCCCAGTCAAGGCTTCAAGTGACTGCAGCCCTAGGCAACATCTTGACTGCAACCTCATGAGAGGCCTTGAGCCAGAGCCTCAAGCTCTGGCTCAGAGCCTTAAGCTGCTCCTGAATTCTGGACCCATAGAAACTGAGAGAATAAATGTTTGTTGCTTGAGCTGCTACATTTTGAATAATTTACACAGCAATAGGTAACTAATGCAATATTGATTTATAAAAGCATCTCCTATAAGTGGTATATAAAAGTATTAAAAAGTTCTTACCGGGCTTCCCTGGTGGCGCAGTGGTTGAGAGTCTACCTGCCAATGCAGGGGACACGGGTTCAAGCCCTGGTTTGGGAAGATCCCACATGCCGCGGAGCAACTGGGCCCGTGAGCCACAACTGCTGAGACTGCGCGTCTGGAGCCTGTGCTCAACAGCAAGAGAGGCCGCGTTAGTGAGAGGCCCGCGCACCGCGACGAAGAGTGGTCCCCGCTTGCCACAACTAGAGAAAGCCCTTGCACAGAAACGAAGACCCAACACAGCCATAGATAAATAAATAAATAATTAAAAAAAAAAATCCTATCACTATTTAAAAAAAAAAAAAGTTCTTACCAATCATATATGTTATACAAATTTTATCAGTTTCTCATTGAATTGTACTCTTTTATACAAAATATATTTTGCCTTTTTAACTGAATGTTCTCTGGAATTCTGGTAGAATTTGATATATTAAACCATATTTTTCTGTTTGTTTTTCTAAAATGTCTTTACCAAAACTTATCACTATAAACTTTTGTTGATTTTTGTTATCTTTAACAACACATAATCAGGTTGCTTGGACCTAGTTTCAGATTATTTGCCTTATAATTATGGTGTTTAACCTATTTTCATCTATTTTGAACAAATGTCTTTTATTTTATTTTTAAATTTTGATTTATGCTTTCCATTTTTTTGTGTGTTTCCTTATTGACACATTTCTTCTACTTAAATATATTTTTTAGACTGTGGATCCTACATATCTGTATAAAAACGTTCTACTTCAAAGATGTGTTTGTAAAGTAATACTTGAACCAACATATTTTAATTACAAACATCAAGAAAACACAAGGCCAAATTCATTGATCTTTAAAGTATGGGTCACAACACATTAGCAGGTCATAAAACAAATTTAGTGCAGTGCGTTTCAAGTCTTTAGCTGTGGCCCACATTAAAAACTCATTTTACCTCACAATCAAATATATCAAGATGTTGGATAAGAAAGATGTATATGTTTGTGCTGGATAGTAATGAAAAATGTGCATGTTATTGTGGGTTGTAGTCAGAACAATTTAAAAAACATTGGTCTGGTCTATTTAACTTTTCTTTATAAAAATGAGGAAGTTAATGTGTCTTATTTTTATCACCATTCCCCTAACCACTTCCTAATTATTATTGTTAATAACATAAGATTTTATTTACTTATTTTTCTTTTTAAAAAACAGCTTTATTGAGGTACAATTTACACAGCATAAAATCCACCGTTTTAAGTGTACCATCTGGTGATTTTCAGTACATTTCTAGATTTGCGGAATCATCTCAGTCCAGCTTTGGAACACGGCCATAGATAGAGCAATTATTACTAATACTTATTTGTATGTGATGCATCTCCCAATTTTTAAAAATCTGTATTTCTAATTTGTAATCATATTTCTATCAAATGTATATTTTTGTAATATTTAATTGCTTTAAATGTTTACCACTATATTATTGTTCCCATAATAATGCTGTTATTGAATTTTCAAATTAGATCCTCATTCAGGTTCGCTATAGAACTTCTCAGAGTAACTTATTGAGGAAGGTATTATTATTTTAAAATTATTAAACCTGGGAACTAAAGAACTATGACTTGAGCAACTGAATTAAATATATATATATATATATATATATATATATATATATATATATATATATACACACACACACACACATTTTTTTTTTAAACAACTTTTAATCAACAAATATTTAGGAATACCAATTACTTGCCAAACATTGTTGTAGCCTCTGAGAAGGCAAAAAGAATGTGACATCTGACTGTGAGTGGTTCAGAAAACAATTGGGTTGGATCCTGTATTACAGAACTTAATACAATAATGTTGAAGAGGATGATGATATCGACTGTCTCATCAAGCACTTAATGTGTGTGCCTGATGCTGTTCAAAGCTCTCTAAGAGTATCAAGATAATTTAACGTTCAGAAAACCCTAAAATGTGGGTGCTATTACTATCCCTATTTTATATTTAATGAAATAAAGGCACAGATAGTTAGGTAATTTACTCAAGTTGAGTAGACAAATGGAACAGTTGGGATTCCATACCAGGTATTCTAGCTCCATAACCTGTATTTTAAATTGATACTTAATTCAATAAGATAAGGTTTAGGTTTAAAATTCTTTCAGAATTTATTTCTACTTTTTTTTTTACTAAAAATACTTTAATGGATGTCTTTTAATTACAGTATTGTGTATTGAGCTCACAGAAACTGCCTTATTACAGACATAAAGAAATGCTAAATTCAACATGACAAAAAGAAAAAAAAGAAAAGAAAGAAAACATCTGAGTTCAAAAGAAATAAGTGGAAATTCTCACATTCTAGAAACAAAGAAGGAATTCAAAACCAGACAAATTCCAAAGTTGGATGTGTAGAAACTCTGGGAGAGCCTTGTGTAGGGCAGAGTTGAGGCCCTGGAAAAGCTGCTCTTATAAAAAAAAGGAGATGAGAAGAACACCTTCTACCAGCCAATGTAAAGCTGTGGAGAGTGTGACTTTTTGGTTCTGAAGGAGAAGAAAAGCAATAGTAACCCATGAGCATTCCTAGATTCAAGTCTCCCTCAGGTATGGATGTAGATACCAATTTCTGCACTAATGGTGTTGTGGAATTAATGTATGTCTGGTGAACCAGAGAAAGCCTCAGAGGTCCTGGAAGGAGCAGACGCAAAGCCCACTGCAGGGGTGCTCTCAGGACCCAGAACAGAGGGACTGTGCACAATGACAGACCCTGCGGTGCAGGTGAGCTCACACTAAAAATTACTAACCACATGCTGCACTAGAACTGGAGGATGAACAGCCCCCAAATTTCAGATAAGAGGAAAATATGAAGGACTTTAAAACCTATGTTGAAAATAATTTTTAAAAGACTTGAAATAATACAAATCACAATGGAAAAAGTGGTTACTATGAAAAATTCCAAATGGAGTGGAAAAAAATGACAGAACTATATCAAACAATTCATAGATGGATTTATATTATGTGGATTATATCTCAATAAGCTGTTATTGAAAGATATAGACAGATAAAAATTGAAAAAGAATACAGAATGGTTTACATAGCATAGTAGACACAACTGAAGAGAGTCAATAAAATGTAAGATTTATATGAAGAAATTAAGCAGTATGGAGCACAAAGGGAAAAGGGGAAAAAATGAAAGATTAAAAGACATGGAGAATTTATGTTCCATTTTGCCAAAAATATTAGTTTATCACCTACTATGTATACAACATTTTTCTGTCTGCTGGGAAAAATAGCCAGAGGGAAAGACGGATATAAGAATACTTGTCCTCACTGGAGTGTGCATTTTATGTAGAAAACAAGAGCGATAATAAAGAACTTTGGTAAATAAAATACACAGCATTTCAGATAACAGTAACTATCCTGGGGGTGGTGGTGTATATGGTAACAACAAGTGTGGATGGGGTTCCAGTGTGGTGATCCAATTTCAGCTGAGTGGTCAAGAAGATCTTTACTGAGAACCGACACTGGAGCAAACCCCTGAGGAGGGAAGTGAATGATGCAGAGACCTCCGGTAATAGCTTTCTAGGCAAAGGGGAAGGTATGGGAGCATCCTTGGCAGGTTGGAAGAACAGGAAGGTAGACAGTGGGTTTGGGATGGACTGAAGGGTAGGGCAATGGGTTAAGAAGCTGTACAGGTCGGGGTGGGGTGGGCAGGGTCTTTTAGGACCTTAAAGGACTTTAAGGACTTTCACTTTTACTTGGAGTGAAATGGGAAGCC